>NC_045737.1:38205596-38205671 GCF_008692095.1 Etheostoma spectabile | reverse complement strand
TACAGTGAAGAAAATAAGAGCAGCAAAATCTGAGTTGAGAATGTGCAATTGTGCATACAGTAGACAGTCAATATA
>NC_045737.1:38205379-38205586 GCF_008692095.1 Etheostoma spectabile | reverse complement strand
GCAAAAATCAGGCCAATAAATGGCTGAGGTAGTTCTGTTTTACCTACGTATGCAGGTGGCATAATGGTGCAAGTTATGGAAGAGCAACGTTAATGTTGTGGTATTTATTTCCCCATTTGGTCTGTGTTTTTAATTGATGTTGTCGTCTTTGTCACGTACTGGATGTCAATTGCTTTGCTACTGCAGCAAAATGAATCCCCCCCCCCC
>NC_045737.1:38204796-38205369 GCF_008692095.1 Etheostoma spectabile | reverse complement strand
CCCCCCCCCCCCCTCGGGGACAAATAAAGGTCTTAAAACTTGAACACCTGCAGAGAAGGTGGAGACGGACCCGGAAATACACCGCATTCAAATATGGTGACGTTTTCCCATTGTTTCCCATTTCTTGAACTGTTTCAGGAAGGTCACAGGGAAGTGACAATATAAGGTTTTAATAACGACAACACCTGATTTTAATGAGTGAAATTTAAGTGTGACAGCAGATAAAAAAAACAAGTGCCAGAGCCTATATGATATTTAATTTTGTGAGCTTCTAAGCAGAAGGCAGCACTCTGACATGCAATAAAAACAAATAAATGACTTCTCCGCTTGAAGAATCCTAGTCGACTGAGACGACCTGATAATTTAAACATTGGACATGCAGGGGGCAGCCCGATTAATTAACTCCTGATTAATAACTATTAATAACCCTTAATAACTCCTGAATTTAAGTTTTGTGCATAAACCTGAAAAAAACAAACATTTTGAAGCCACAGAGAAAGATAAGTAAAAGGTAGTAGAGTTGAAGTTCGTGTTGTCCTCGGGTCAAACTGACCCGTTTCAAAGTGTTTTAAA
>NC_045737.1:38204494-38204786 GCF_008692095.1 Etheostoma spectabile | reverse complement strand
GGATTTCTAACAACCAAATTGCCCAAAGATAACATGGATGTTTCCGTACATTCTTCAAGTAACATTAATGATTACTTTCATTGGATTTTTTGGGTGTTTTATTTAATCTTATAGAATCTGAATTCTTTTTTTTTTATGGTTTCAAAACAGCATCCGGAGAAAACTTTGACATAACATCAACATCCTGTGATCTTAACTATTTGTTAAAATAATTCATAATTTCTGCCTTTTTAACTTAAAATCACATGTATAATTTGATACAAATGAGGTTCGTTGACCAGGAATTCCAAGA
>NC_045737.1:38204354-38204484 GCF_008692095.1 Etheostoma spectabile | reverse complement strand
AACCTATTATTAAACCAGCTCAAGTTTTACAAAGAAATGTGCCAAAAGCTTGGAAAAAGTGACAAGTAAATCAGAAAAAGCGGCAAAAACATTGGAAAAGCACAAAAAAAGGAAGGACAAGTTCATGGTT
>NC_045737.1:38203862-38204344 GCF_008692095.1 Etheostoma spectabile | reverse complement strand
GACAACACAAAGGTTAAAAGAATATTGTCATAGGAAAAGGGGTCAGTTTGACCCAAGGACAACATAAGGGTTAACCCACATCCTAAAGAAGAGGATAAATAATAATTGAAGTTGTAATTAATTGTACCAAACCCTGCTGTGCACCAGAACGTCACCAGCGTCCGAGTGAGCCTCCAAGACGTCAACGACAACCGACCCGAGTTCAGCTCCAGCAGCTACGTCAGCAGCATCCTCCTGAAAGACGCCGCGGAGGGGACGCTGCTGCTGACGCTGCACGCCAGGGACGGGGACGCCGGGGACAACTCGCTCATCACCTACAGGTCAGCAGCTGGTACTACGCTCAACATAACACAGACTCACATCGCCAGACCCTCGTGTCGGTACACGATCCGTTCTGCACATGTGCAGATGATACCATGATGAACGAGGATTTACGACACTGCACGATCTTTTCCCATAGACAGTTAAAGAAAGTCTGTTCG
>NC_045737.1:38203764-38203852 GCF_008692095.1 Etheostoma spectabile | reverse complement strand
AAAGCTAACGTTAGTTTAGCTAACAGCTAATATGGCTAACCGCTAGCTGAGACAGCAAGTAAAAGACCCTCAAAAGTTAAAATAACCG
>NC_045737.1:38182656-38199830 GCF_008692095.1 Etheostoma spectabile | reverse complement strand
CCAAGCGAGGCGACGTGACTTACCTCTGGAGGGGCGTGACCTCGCGGATCACAGAGGACACCACCCGGGTCGGGCCGCCAGGGCGAGGGAAAGACCCCGGCCAGCCTTCCTCCAAACCACAGGTGCGTCCTCAAAGAGAGGACCTTTGGATTCTGGGGTGTGCTCTGGTTCTGTATTGTCCTGGCTTATGCGTAGTGTGTTTCAGAGGTAGGAGGTTCCGTGTTACACACGATTTACCGATGCTTCAGTAAATGAGGGTAACGCATTTAAAAAAGAAATTCCCTGTGATCGAACCACTCCGATTGTCCCCCCTGTGTCTGGTCTATCCTGCCTGTGTCATGTTTACACTGTAACCGAGGGGGCTGCTAGGTGTATGGGGGTGCTGGCTCAGACAGGCACGTTAACGATCGAGTGCTTCTGGTTACAACAAAGCCCAGCCCAACCGGGTTCACATGGTAGCTCGGGAGGCATCACCGTCGTATGTGAACCTGCATCTGCTGCCAGGGCGCCAATTGTGCGTAAGGGGGTTTCTCGTGTTCAGTTCAGGTTTCCACAGGCGTCTGCTGGCAGTATATTGGGGGTTTAGAGCTGTAAGTGATGTTAGACTTATGTGAACTACTAAAACCGGCTATAGCCCAAAATCAAGATGCAATGACGGACACAAAGGCGCACCAAGGGAGGGGTGCAAAAGTCAGGCGGGCTTTTTTCGGGCGGGGTGACACACGCAGCAGCCATGGGCAACATAGATTAATAAATTGTTTGAACTTAACATGTAAACACGTGTGTGTGCTAACACAGGTGTGGTGTTTGTGTGTGTATGTGGTTTGTGTGTGTGTGTTGTGTGTTGGTGTTGCAGCTAGCGGGTTGTGGTTAATAGTTTGACATTATGTGGTGTGTGTGTTTGGCAGCTCGGTTGTGGGAATGGTGAAACGTTTGCGTGTGTGTGGTGTTGTGTGGTGTGTGTGTTGTCAGCTCGGTCTGTGAATATTGACGTTGTGGTGGTGGTGGGTGTGTGTGTGTGTGTTGTGTGTTCAAGCCGGGCGTGGGGATATATTTACGTGTTGTGTTTTTGGTGTGTGTTGCAGCTTCGGGTCTGGTGAATATGTTGACATTAGTGTGTTTGTGGTGTGTTTGCATGCTCGGGTCGTGGTGAATATATGTGACGTTTTTGTGTGTGGTTGTGGTGTGTGTGTGTTGTGGTGTTGTTTGCAGCTCGTCGTGGTGACTATTTGCATTATGCTTTGTTGTGTGTGTGTGTGTTGTGTTTGCAGCTAGCTTCGGGCGTGGTGAATATTGACATATTGTGTGGTTGTGTGTGTGTTTTGTTTGCAGTACTCGGTCAGTGGTGAAATTTGACATTATGTTGTGTGTGTGGTGTGTTTTGGTGTGTGTGTGTGTGTGTTGTGTGTGTGTGTGTGTGTGTGTGGTGTGTGTGTTTTCAGCTCGGGTCGTGTGAATATTTTGACATTATGTGTGTTGGGGTTGGGGTGGTGTGTGTTTTGTTGTTTGCAGCTCGGGTCGTGGGAATATTTGACATTGATGTTTGTGTGTGTTGGTGTGTGTGGGTGTGTGTGGTGTGTGTGTGGTGGTGTTTGCAAGCTCGGTCGTGGGGTGAATATTTTGACGGGGTTGTGGGGGTTGTGTGTTTGGTGGGTGTTGCAGCTCGGTCGTGGTGATATTTGAGCATTATTGTGGTTGTGTGTGTGTGGTGTGTGTGTGTGCGGTGTGTTGCAAGCTGCTTCGGTCGCTGGTGAATATTTGCCCGTTTGTGTGTGTGTGTGTGTTTTGTGTTGTTGCAGCTCGGGTGCGCATGGGGAAAATTTGACGTTTGTGGTGGTGGGTGTTGGTGGTTGTGTTGCAGCTCGGTGTCGTGGTGAAGCTATTTGACGTTTGTGTGTGTGTGTGTGTGGTGTGTGTGGTGTGTGTGTGGTTGTGTGGCTGTTGCAGCGCGGGGGTCTGGTTAATATTTGGACATTATGTGTGTGGTGTGTGTGTGTGTGGTGGTGTTTGCAGCTCGGGTCGGTGAGTGACTATTTTTGACGTTGTTGTGTGTGTGTGTGTGTGGTGTGGGGTGTGTGTGGGTGTGCCGCGGTCGTGGTGATATTTGACATGTGTGTGTGTGTGTGTGGTGTGTGTGTGTTTGCACGCTGGGTCGTGGTAATATTTGCTTGTGTGTGGTGTGTGTGTGTGTGTGTGTGTGTGTGTGTGTTGCCAGCTCAGGTCGTGGTGAATAATTGACATTATGTGTGTGGTGTGTGGGTGTGTGGTGTGTTGACTCGTGGTCGTGGGGGAATTATGTGACGTTTTTGTGTTGTCGTGTGTTGTGCGCAGCTCGGTCGTGGGGAATTTACGTGTGTGATGTGTTGTGTGTGTGTGTGTGTGGTTGTGTGGTGTTTTGCCAGCTCGGGTCGTTGTGATATTGTACGTTGTTGTGTGTGTGTGTTTTGCAGCTCGGTCTGGTGAATTTTGACTTTGTGTTGTGTGTTTGGTTGCAGCTCTGGTCGTGTAATATTTGCGTATGTTGTGGTGTGTTGTGCAGCTCGTGTTTTGTGAAATATTTGACATTATGGTGTGTGTGGTGTTGCAGCTCGGGGTCGTGGTGAATCTGCGGGTGGTATCCTGGGGGGGCGTGCTTCGCGAGGCTCTCCCACAACTTCAGCGTCCCAGAACGCAGCCGGGGGGGGCGGGGTGTGGTGGACCGTCTGTGCCTCCGCAGGGAGTGACCCTTTACGCGTCGCCTACACATGACCCACACCCGTGACTGTTCGCCGTGTGACGCCAGCGGATAGGCCGTCCGCACCAGGACCCAGCGTACAAGGAAGACCATGACACGGGTACATCCTGGACGTGGAGTCCGTGGACACAAGGACCCCCCCCTACGTCAGGCCACTGCAATGGTACGACCCTGTTTTTGCACTTGTTTTTGATCCCATAACGATCGAATATTTCGGGTGTTTTTATAAGTCATTAAGAACGTAAACCGCTAGGCTGACACTATATGCATATATATAATAGTATATTACTATATATTACTATATCATAAATATACTATTGTATACTGTACATAGTTGTGTATCATGTATGCAATCTTAAACATATTGTTAAATATCACATAACATATTTACTTTGATAAATAAACAGATATTAAAGATTGTACTCTGGATTCTGCTAAAGTTTGCCTTTGTATTTTAAACAATAAATATATAATTGGATATAATATTAATTTCCAACAGTCTTTTATTACAATTTAATATTAAAGGGACCACTAAAAAAATGTCTCTCTCCTGCTGCCTGAGGACCTATTCTGACCCGTCTCCTTCCGTCTTCTCCAGTTCAGGGTTCGGTGGAGGACGTGAACGGACGCCACAGTTTCTCTCGTCGCTGTCTATAAGCGTCTGTGTTCAGCATCGCCCGGGGGGGCTCTCGCCGCCGGGCGCGGTACAAAACCTGTTGCCGTCCACGTCCAGTACACACACACACACACACACACACACCACACACACACAACACACAACACTATCGTATACAACATTATTACAATGCCTTTTATTTTCACTATTGAAACGAATTTTACCGAGTGCCAACGATGTTATTAATAACTAAGCAACATGACTAAAATAACATGTAGTGGGCAACCACAAAAAAAAATGGGGGGGTGGGGGGGTGGGGGGGGGGGGGGGTGGTGTGGTGGGGGGGGTGGTGGGGGGGGGGGGGGGGGTGCACGGTTCTTAGATGCTATAACATTGAAGAAACTAAATATGGTTTTATATACAGTGTGTGTGAGAAGCAAGGCTACTTTACACCTCCACCGGGTCGTATGATTACGGTCGCAGTAATAAACGGGCTTTTAAAGATTATTACATTTTTTGAGGCCTTTACTACACAGGACAGCTGAAGATGTGAGGGGGGGGGGGGGGGGGGGGGGGTGGTGACATGCAGCATAGGGCTGCAGATTGGATTTGAACCCGCGGCCGCTACGGTAAGGACTGAGCCTTAATATGGGGGCACATGCTGAACCAAGATCGCCCCGCTGACCGGCATTGTAGGCTTGATGGGAACGCCACTCGCAGTTTCTCTTCAATGACAAGCAAAGAAAAACAAGCCCCGCCCTCCCGCAACCGCCATGGCTGCACCTGATTGGACGGACGCTGTGCTCGCGGGGCTGTCTGCTCCCAGATTCCCATCACGGCAGGCATTTGTTTTGTCAGGAAGTGTATCCACCTTTATCTTTTTCCTTATGTATGTAATTTCTTTTTTAAATTTTGTATATTAAATATTTTATATATTATAAAATATGGTGACTAAATAGAAATAAGACCAAAGGTCCTACTGGTGTCTCTCGGAGTACTCATTCATCTAGATTGACGTATTAACATATATGCAGATTATTGTACTGTTGTTATGTCATCTGTGTGACCCCCCCTGCAGGCCTCAGACCCCGACGTGGGAGAGGAGGGTCGGCTGGTCTACAGCCTGTCAGCAGACCGCGGGGACTTTGACGTGGACCCGTCCTCCGGGCTCCTGTACGTGGTCTCGGTGCTGGGTCTGGCTGATCAGACGGCCGCTGTGGAGGTGAAGGCCACGGACCCCAGAGGACTTCAGGCCACAACCAGGGTGGAGGTGAGGGTGGAGGACTGGAGGGAAGGGGGGGGGGGTTTGGTGGACTGGCACTTCTCCAGCTACCAGCAACCCTCTGGTTCCCAGCCAATCTTTGACGTAAAGGTTGACCATTAGCATTGATTTAGGAAAAAATACCAGACAGCGACAATATGTAGTTCAATAAAGATTTTAATTTTTTATAATGCCTGCAGGTGGAAGTGCACGGAGGTGCGAGCAGCAGCGACGTGGTGGTCGTGTCCCTCAACCAGCCCGCTAACGTCGTGGAGAAGAAGGTCCCGGAGCTGGAGAAGTGAGACAAGAAGTCCAACTCATCATTGAGACTGCTTTGAGATTTATTGATTCTGGTTTTAATTCATAAAGCGCTTTTCTAGTCTTAACACCTACTCCAAGCGCTTTGCTGCCATACAAGGGGTCACCTGCTCCTCAGATACACACTCACACACATTCAGACTGCGATGGCGCAGCATCGGGGGCAACTCGGGGTTCTAGGTCTTGCCCAAGGACAATTTGACATGGGAGTGCAGGGCCAGGGATTGAACCACCAACCTTCCAATAGGCAGGCAGCCGCTCTACCACTGAGCCACAGCCACCCTCACAGCCATATGTGTATGACACGCCAACTCATATGCCATTATTGGCGCGTTATCAAGACGCATACTCGCTTTTTAGCGTGTTTATCAACGCCGTTTGGCCTCCATTGACTAACGTTACCCTGCGATTGCAGTAGCGAGTAGTAGACCGGGGATCGTGTCCCGCGTGTCACGCTTCCTAAACCCAACCGTTGCTTTCTTCTCACGATAACACGCCAAGGGGCTTAAGAAAGTCGACATGTAGGTTTACGCTAAGTCACAACAATCTGGAGGAAGTCCAATGGAAGCGATGCATGATCTTTAACTGGATGAGTCGCACGCCCCCCATCGCCTGACAGAACGCGACAGCAGCCGCAGGACAGGCAGACAGGCCACAGGCAGACAGACAACAGGCGACAGACAGACAGACGACAGACAGGACAGGACGAGCGACGAACGACAGAGAGAGAGGAAGAAGAAGAGACAGACAGTACAGACAGACAGACAGACCGAGCAAAGACCGCAGACAGACAGACAGACAGTCAAGACAGACAGACATACAGACCGACAGAACGGCAGAAAGACATGAAGAGAGAAACGACAGGCAGAGAGAAGACAACATGCAACAGAGAGAAGAACAACATCAGACAGCCAGACAGACCGAACAGACGAGACAGAGAGAGACAGCAGGCATACAGACAGAGAGAGAGACAGACAGTGCAAACGAAGATAAGAGAGCAGAAAAAACAGACAGACAGGCAGACAGCACAGACAAGACAGACAACAGCATGAGAGAGACAGTACAGACAGACAGCAACAGCGGAGAGAGAGACAGACAGGCAGACAGAGAGAAAGAAAGGAGAGAGACAACAGTCAGACAGACATGAATAGACAGAAACATACTCAGGATCAGAGCTCGAGACGAGATGCGAGACAGCAGCACGGCAGGCAGCCGAGCAAAGACGACAGACGGAGAGCAGAGCAGACGAGAGTCAGACTCACAGAGAGAGAGAGGAACATACATGCAGACAGACCAGAGATAGAGACAGAACGAACAAACAGACATAGAGTAGAGACAGCCAGGCAGGCAGACACGACGACATACAAGACAGACAGACAGACAGAGTATTCCTACAGATTCTGTACCACTCCCCCTCATCATCCAAGATCAAGTTACTTTATTGTCCCCAATGTAAACGATCAATATCCCAATCAAAACCACCGTAATGCTCAGATCCCTTTCCCATGTCTCTCGTGTGTCTTTTCCACCAAGGCTAACCTGGTGCTGGTTCTGGTTCTGGTTCCAGTTTGGTGCTGGTTCTACTCTCCAGTTCTCTAAGACCCAGCTGGATCTTCCCCAGCCTGAGAGCCAGCAGACCGTTGGTTTCCTCCCCAGACCACGGTGGTTCTGGTTTCCTCCCCAGACCACGGTGGTTCTGGTTTCCTCCCCAGACAACGGTGGGTCTGGTTTCCTCCCCAGACCACGGTGGTTCTGGTTTCCTCCCCAGACCACGGTGGTTCTGGTTTCCCATCCAGTTGGAACCCGTGTTCTTGGCCCAGAACCAGGTTTATTTGTGTGGAAAAGCAAAGAACCGGTTCAATATTTGGCACAGACTCCAAACCAGCACCAGAACCGCCTCGGTGGAGAAGACATCTTGGAGGGCTTCCCAGGCTCCACCCCGCCCCCCCAGGTTCTGCAGAAGCACAGAATAATACCCAGAAGCCTCATGACCTTTTTCCATAATTCAGCAACACCTCATCCAAACACTCTGGTGCCTTCAGGGCTGAAAAACTGAATCCAAAAAAAACACTAACATTTGGAGAACTTACAAAAACCTAAAACTAGATTGAGACCTAGTGAATCCAGATCACTGGACCACATCCTCAAAGGATGTCAACATCCCGTTGAGATACCGGTCTATCTCACGATTGAGGTAGTTTTCAGATTTTATTTTTCCTTCTGGTTTCTACTGTTATGACATAGATTTGTATTTGTCTCCGGATCAGGTCTTTGGGTGCGGCTCTGGGCTGGACCGTGACCATCATGGAGGTGTCGAGCGCTAACGGGGGACCGTCCGAGTCCAGGACTCGGAGCGGCGGAGCGAAGACGTTGGTCCGCTTCATCAGCGTGGACGGACGAGACGTCGTTTCGGCCCAGGAGGTCACAGAGTGAGCGTTTGGTCTTTAATGTTGGGAAGGAAACTTGGAAATGTAGAATTTTATACGCAAGTTATGACAAAACCGCCTGATCCAGAATGATTAATACATTTTATCACGATATATTAAATTGATTCTTTGGACAATACAATATCTACTGATATTACAAGAAAACGGGCCTTCGAGATAAGCTCTGAAAATGTCAACATTACAAATATCAAATAACTTGGGGAAAAAACATCCCAAAAAAAGCACCCACAACATTGAAAAATTGACAAAAATTTCGGAAAAAGTGATAATGGTTTTGGGGAAAAAAAAACTTTTTTAACAGGAAGACAACACAAGGGTTAACACAATCATTAATGTTATCATAGTTATTACATATATTTACAACCATTTTTACCTGAAATGTGTGCAATACGCTACTGCTACTATTATTATTATTATTATTATTATTATTATTATTACTTTTCACCATTGCAACTCCTTAATTATGTTTATTATCTAAATACTGCATCATAATATTCCTTTAACTTCCATATGCAGAGATCCAGAATGATTAATATCATTTGTCACGATATATTAAATTGATTCTTTGGACGATACACTACGAAAACCATGCATGAGCCCATTTAACCCTCATGTTGTCCTTTTTTTTATTTATTTTATCCAAAAAAAATGGGCGTTCGAAATAAGCCCTGAAAATGTCAACATTACAAATATCAAATATCAAATAACTTTGGAAAAAACATTAAAAAAAAAGCACCCACAGCATTGAAAAAGTGTCAAAAATGTCGGAAAAAGTGACAATGGTTTTGGGAAAAAAAAGAAAGTTTAACCATCATTAATGTTTTCCTAATTATTATATATATTTACAACCATTTTTTTTACCTGAAATGCAATTCTCAACTGCTACTATTCTTATTATAATTATTATTATTACTTTTCACCATTGCAACTCCTTAATTATGTTAATTATGTAAATACTGTATCATAACTTCCTTTAACTGTGTAAATACCGTACATATCCACACTCCTTATATCTCTTTATATTCATATTTCTACTCTGATATTTATACTATTTGTGCAAAATAGAGTTTTACACACAAGTTATGACAAAACTGCCTGATCCAGAATGATAAATATATTTTATCACGATATATTAAATCGATTCTTTGGGCAATATTATACATTATATATATATATATTTACTGATATCACAAAGCGTGCTACGAAACGATGCATGAGCTCATTTAACACAATCATTAATGTCTTTATAGTTACTTTATATATTTACAACCATTAACATGGTTTAATTTCAATGCTAAGCTCTTCTAGACTTTTATTATGAAAAACCAAATAGCATGTAAAGTGGGAATTTCAAAATAAAGGCGCAAAATGAGGAAATATGTTGATATTTTCACCTCGTATCGATAATATCGGTTTGAATCGATATACATGGATTCGAAGGATTTAGCGTGACACCTTTAACGAGATATACGTGTGTGACACGTTTGAGATCTGACCAATCACGTTGGAGCTGTAACTCTCCGTCGCTCCTCAGGAAGCTGCAGAGCCAATCAGCTGCCGTGAGGGCGGCGCTGGTCCAGGTGTTCGGGGAGGGTCTCCAGTTTGACGTGGAGCCGACGCCTCGGAGCCCCGCCTCCAATCAGGCGGCTGTCATCGCCCTGGCAACCACGTTGGCCCTGAGCATGCTGGGATTGATCGTCGCGGTCGCCCTGATCATCAGGTCAGATGGAAACACGCGTGTGCTTCAGACTCGTTACGTTACGCAACAATCAACTTCATATTTATAGTGTGTCAGTATTGTGTTAACAGATCGTCTCTGAAGTCAGAAAAATTACAATTTTTAGATTCAAATCCATATTTTTTTTAACCCTCGTCTGGTATTCGGTCAAAAGTGACCCATTTCAAATTTTTACAAGAAGAAAAATAGAACAAGTTCCATGTTTTTTCTACCTGAAATCAACGTCCTTTCCTTATTTCCTGTGATAAACATGTGTTCCTGACTCAGAACATTATTCTGGATATGACACTTATGTTGTTTCCATAGTGGATTTTTAACATGAATTATAACCTTATGACAACAAACGAACCCCACTTCCATGTTTAATAGTGTTCTAGTAGAGACTGATGCATTCCCTGAACATATATGTTTGGAATTGAGATAAAGACAATATTTGTTAATAGATTATGAAGTAAAATGTTATAGGGTCCAGAACGTGAAGACAACACGAGGGTTAAAGAGCGCCCGCTCTGCCAACTGAGCGCCCTCAAATCGAAATTTCAAGATCAGATTTCCGAATTAATGATGGATTGACATACTCTATTCATCCAGAAGGAAATGAAGGGGTCCAATAGCTTATAGACAACACACACACACACAGACACATGACATCCACACACACACACACACACACACACACAGACACACACACACACACACACACACACCAGTCGACATCACTAGTGGGCTCTTACAGTAAAGTTAGATTGGAGCATGTCTAAAGAGCAGTGTGGGAAAAAAAGCAGAAAGCTGCACTGTTTCATGTGTGGTCTAGACCAGGGGTTCCCAAACTTTCAGCCCACGAGCCCCAAAGTACGGTGCAAGTGACTGTGCGACCCCCCCACTATGACCCCCCCCCAAAACCCGTATATAAACATTGCACGCAACGCACGTGCACTACAGGCGTGAAAATCAAAAGAGCTGTTTCCTTTTAGTTATTTGCTTGGTTGTATTTTAAATTCAGCCACTAGTTTATCTTGGGTTAAAATCATGGCCAACAAATGCTATTTCTAATCATTTTTACTTTTTATTTTATTTCTGGAATGAACTTGCGACCCCCCCCCCGTGGGTCCGCCCCCACTTTGGGAATCACTGTGGTAGACGATGTCCATCGCGGTGTTCGAAGACTCCCTTCACCACCATCGTTGGCACGCGTTCACGTTCTGTCTCATATTTATAAAGTCACTGTGTTCAATAAGACAAGTCTTAACTTTAACGTCTCCTGGTGTGGAAGTTTCTCGAAAAAAAACTTCCTTTTCATTGAACAAAGAAGGGATTCTTTTAGACGATGCTGCTGAGATTTCCTTGTAATGCAGAATTTTCTTACGTCGTATTATTAATACGAAAGACGTTAATTAGAGAAAAGTATAGTCTGGACACAAATCCCCCATTCTGTAGGTTAGGCTGTAAAAAGTCATGCAAAGTTCTCAGAAAACATGTAGATCTTGTTGATGGTTAAACAAAACATTTTAAAAAATTGACAGCACTTGACTTGTAGCTATTATTATCCCCTTTCATTTTAAAGGGTAACTACCATGTGTTCATCTATGTTCCTGTGTTTTATGTCTAGTGTTAAAGGGAACAACATCTTTACATTGGTCAAGCTACCATGTGAGTTAAAAGTAATTGTTCATCTTGTATATTTCCTCAAAAAGTGCTCGTTTTGCCGCTGGCACTCAGATTAATATTCTCAGTGTCTGACAACATTATGGAAAAGATTTGTTTTGTTTTTTTAACATAAAATCTTGCGTTCGCTAAACTCACCAGACTCCGTGTAAATAAACACTAATTTAAGCTTTGTAAAATACACTTCAGTCAAGAGACAGAAATAAATAAACTATGAAAAAGCGTTTTGGGGTCGTCTTTCCAACTTTTCCAACCATCACAACTCTAGTTTTGGGTTGAAATAAACACACATTTTACTGATCTACATGCATAAACATGTTTCTCTATACACTCTAAACTATTGCTTTTTAATGGGTCGTGGTGGTTTAGCGCTAGCGACTTCAAGCAGTTTCTGGTTGAACAGTAAGACTCAGGAGGTTTTAAAGGTATATCTCTGAGGAATCCATCCCAAAGTTGTCGACACTTACAATATTAATCTGAGTCTTTCAGCAGCAAAACAAGCACTTCATGAAGGTAAATACAAGATGCGACAATTACTATTACTTACATCGTAGCTTGTTTTCTCCACTGCTGACCTGCAGCGATCTTGCTAATTTTGGACCAATGTCAAAGATTGTTGTTCCCATCAGTCACTTAGACACAAAAACACAGGAAAATAGAAGTTACTCTTTAAGTCAGTGCGCCCCCCCCCCCCCCAAGTTAATAAAGTAAAATAGCCTAAACATGTTTTAGAGATTTTTATCTGAAATATCAGCGTCCCATCACGTGACTCTCCAGGATTCCGAAGACGATGAAGTTAGCGTAGTGTCAAACTTCACATGTCACTGTGTGTGTGTGTGTGTGGGGTGTGGTGGTGTGGTGTGTGTGTGTGTGTGTGGTGTGTGTGAGTGTGTGTGTGTGTGTGTGTGTGTCTCCCCAGGTGAAGAGTACGCCGAAGCATCGGAGGATTCTGACAAAGACAGTTTGACATCGCCCGACGCGCCTGAAGGTTACACGTGAGTCGTCTGGAGTGTTTCAAACGTCTTCACAGACTCATTTAACGCCTGGTTTTAATAAAAATCCCTCTGTTTTGTTCAGGAACTGGTCCAGGAGAGTCCTGAAACATCTACACAGTAAAAGAGGAAAACAAGAGCAATTTAACAGTGTCACGATGAAATATTATATAACAAGCTGACAATCAGATCTGTGAAACCACGTATCCAAGACAGTTTTTAACTTTTAAAAGGTACCATGACATGATGCTGTTTATATAGACCTTAGTGGTCCTAATACTGTATCTGAAAACACCTGTAGTCTATAGAGTCTGTCAATAATATATAGACCTTACGTGGTCCCCTAATACGCTGTATCTAAAAAGTCTCTTTATATAGACTTAGTGGTCCCTAATCTGTATCTGAAGTCTCTTATATAGACCTTAGTGGTCCCTAATACTGTATCTGAAGTTCTTTTATATAACCTTAGTGGTCCCATATACTGTATCTGAAGTCTCTTTATATAGACCTTAGTGGTCCCCGAATACTGTATTGAAGTCTCTTTTAATAGACCGTAGTGGTCCTAATACTGTATCTGAAGTCTCTTTATTAGACCTAGTGGTCCCTAATACTGTATCTGAAGTCTCTTTTAATCAGACCTTAGTGGTCCCTAATACTGTATCTGAAGTCTCTTTATATAGCCTTAGTGGTCCCTAATACTGTATACTGAAGTCTCTTTATAGACCTTAGTGGTCCTAATACTGGATCTGAAGTCTCTTTTATATAGACCTTAGTGCCCTAATACTGTATCTGAGTCATTTTATATGACCTTGTTCCCCTAATACAGGCTGGGGATACGTGGTTTTCATGGACGGGAAGGGATTAAACTAAGACAAAGTACCAGAGTCCAAAGTACAATATTAACTTCTGGATGTGGCGGAGTCTAAGTAGAAAGCAGAAGAACATGGAATGCTCAAGTAAAAGTACAAGTAAAAGTACCTGGTTTACAAGGGTAACTGTTATTTTGTGTTCAGGACAGACAAAGTCACACGAGACAGACGAGGGGGGACAGTGAAGACGGACGGTAACAGTGTGAGATTCAAGGGACGACAGACGGAGGACGGTAGCGAGAGCCACACGTCTCTCTGATCTGAAGTCTGCAGAGTGCCACTAAAATAATTAGAGACTAATTGACTGATCAGGGTTGTACTTTTTGGAAAAACCTGGCAAAACAATGGAATTTGAAAAGTAAAATAATATAAGAACCAGAAAGTTTTGGAAAGTCATGATTTTTTTTTAACAAAGCATATTAATAATATGTGGTAACAAAAACAATTTGTTTATTACAAAATTTCTAATAAACAAAATTTCATGTCATCTTAAATCTTGACATTTTACTCATTTATTTATTTATAGTATCGATTCATAACAAGAGTATCTGGAGACACTTACAGAATAGAGCAGGTCTAGACCACACTCCATAATTTACAGATAGAGCAGGTCTAGACCACACTCCATAATTTACAGATAGAGCAGGTCTAGTAGTTCCTCCGAGCAGCATTAATTTGGGCATTTTTTTCAGTGTTGAGGAAATCAAACACATTTTTAATTGAATATCAGAAAGTGCCAATTAACAATGTCGGGCTTCACTTGGACAAGAAGTGGCTCGAGAAGGTCCAGGACCCAAGAAATCCAGATTTGGGACTATGTTCTCAGATCATTGACAGCTCTAATACCGGCGGAGCAGCGCTAGCTAGCCATGCTAAAGGAGCAGCGCTAGCTAGCCATGCTAAAGGAGCTGACACCAGACTCAAGGCACAAGACAAGGACTATCTCCAATCCAAGGGACAATCTCATCTCCAATGTTGTAGTTCTAGTCCACTCCAAGGGACTATCTACTAAGTCCAATCTCATTCTCCAATCCAAGGGACTATCTCCAATGTCCAATCTCTACCTCCAATCCAAGGGACTATCTATCTCCAAGTCCAATCAATCTCCATCCAAGGGACTCACAATGTCCAATCTCTATCTCAATCCAAGGGACTATCTATCTCTAATGTGGCAATCTTCGATCTCCAATCCAAGGGACTATCTATCTCTAATGCCAATCTCTATCTCCATCCAAGGACTATATATCTCATCCAACTCTACCTCCAATCCAAGGGACTATGTCCAATGTCCAATTTCTAACTCCACTGCAAGGGACTATCGCCAATGTCCAATCTCTACCGCAATCCAAGTGGACTGTCTCCAGTCCAATCAATCTCCATCCAAGGGACTATGTCCAATGTCAATCCTACCGCCAATCCAAGGAACTATCCATCTCCATGTCCATGTCTAGCTCCAATGTCCAATGTCTATCTCCATGTCCAATCACTATCTCCAGTGTCCAATATCAATCTCCAATCCAAGGGACTATCTCCAATGTCCAATCTCTACCGCCAATCCAAGGAGCTATCCATCTCCAAGGCCAATCTAGCTCCATGTCCAATGTCATATGCCAATGTCCAATCACCTATCTCCAGTGTCAATATCCATATCTATTCCAATCCAGGGACTATCTCCAATGTCCAATCTCTACCGCCAATCCAAGGAACTATCCATCTCCAATGTCAATCTCTAGCTCAATGTCCAATGTCTATCTCCAATGTCCAATCCTATCTCCAGTGTCCATATCCATATCTATCTCCAATCCAAGGACTATCTCCAATGCCCAATCTCTATTTCCAATCTGATGTCCAATCCTTCTACCCAATCCCACGTCCATCTCCATCATTGAGTATTATCAATATCAGTAAAATGTCAAAACTGGTCGTCATGTGCCAGCGGTAGCTCACCTGGTGCAGCGTGGCCCATATATGAGGTTTACTCCAGGTCGAGGTCCGCCCTGCGCCCCTTTGCTGCGTGTCTTTGTCTCTCTTACCCTTTTCATGTCTCAGCTGTCTATGAATAAAAGGACAAAAATAACCACAAATATCATCCTTTAAATATGTAAACTGATCTGAACTTTCATGCTTGAAATTTAACAGAATCCGAATGTTTAAGTCACTTGTTGTGGTTTAGACAGTTTTTATTCTAAATTTTCTGGTCTTTGATGCCGTTGAGTGTAAATAATGACGCAGCGCTGCAGGAACACTGGAATATAAACTGTCTGTCTGTGTTTCAATCTGTAAAAAAAAAACATAAACCATTGAGTTTCATGTCAGTTTGAATTTTGTATATTTGCAAAGTATTAAATAAAAAAAGAGACTTTTTGCCATTTTAGTATTGTAAATCTAAATAGTTCAAAATATCTATAGATATATATAATATTATATATATAAGTGTGTGTGAGTGCAAAGGATTTTAACGGCGCCAACATATTCCGGTTGTGGACGGTGGATAATCAATCAATCAATCAATCAATCAATCAGTTATCAGCCAACATGTAGGAGAGGAGAGGGACAGAGGACAGCTGTCCCACGGGGTTCACAAAGGACACGGAGACATTTTGTTTGTCCTTCTCCACCGTCGAGTCGCTACTTGCCGACCCCTAATTTGTCGTAATCAGATCCGAGTCACCTTTCACTCGCTTACCACACACACACACACACACACACACCACACACACCACCACCACACACACACAACACACACACCACACACACACACCCCACACACACACACAACGAAGCACACAGAGACACAACGCAGCTATTTCAGACAAGACACACAAAAAGACAGTCACACACAAACACACACACCAAGAGACCACACAGACAGACATACATACATACATACAAGACACAGAAAGACCAAAGAGAGACACAGACACAACACACAGACACACACACATACCACACACAACAAAAGCATACAGACCACAAACGCAGCTATTCTCAGACACAGACACACAAAAAAGACAAGCTCACACACAAACACACCCAAGAGACACACACAGACAGACATACATACATACAAGAACAAAGAGAGACACAGACCACACAGACAACACAGACACACCACATAGCATTATGCTAGAACAACGCTGACACAACCCACAAGTAGGAATCCTCAGACCAGCGAAGGCTGCGAGTAAAACTCTAGACCCTTAAAGTTTAGATGCTACTTGTAGTATTTCCTACTTTAAGTTTTTTAATCAGTACCTTTGCGTGTACCGTTACTTCCGCTACACGGTCAGTCGGAAAGGTCAACAAAGTACAAAAATCTTTGAGGACACAAAATTTAAACTAACAGGTTATGAGCTGTGACACATGATGATTTCTGCCTATTGTCACATTAAAAGCAATAAGAAAACAATTGTAGCTTCAGTAATACTGAACCCTACGGGACCCGACGGCTTTGGTCTTCATGTCTTTCATTTTAACCCCTGGCTCCTGGTCCCTGGCCCCAGGTCCCTAGCCCCTGGCCTCTGGAACCTGGCTTCTGGTCCCTGGTCCCTGGCCCTTGGTCGGAACCTGGTCCCTAGCCCCTGGTCCCTAGCCTGGCCTCGGAACCTGGTCCCTGGTCCCTGCCCTTGGCCTCTGGAACCTGGTCCCTAACCCCTAGCCCGGGTCCCTAGCCCCTGGTCCCTAGCCCTTGGCTCTGGAACTGATCCCTAACCCTGGTCCCTAGCCCATTGGCCTCTGGAACCTGGTCCTAACCCCTGGTCCCTAGCCCTTGGCCCTGGAACATGGCCCCTGGTCCCTAGCCCTTGGCCTCTGGACCTGGTCCATAGACCCCTGCTCCTAGCCCTTGGCCTGGAACCTGTCCCTAACCCCTAGCCCCTGCTCCCTAGTCCCTGGTCCCTACCCTTGGCCTCTGGAACCTGGACCTAACCCCTGGTCCCTAGCCTTGGCCCCTGGTCCAACCCCTGGTCCCTAGCCCTTGGCCTCGGAACCTGGTCCCTAGCCCTTGGTCCCTAGCCCCTGTCCCTACTGGACCCCTGGTGGCCTAGCCACTGGTCCCTAGCCCTTGGCCTCTGGAAACCCTGGTCCCTAACCCCTGGTCCCTACCCTTGGCCTCTGAACATGGCCCCTGGTCCTAGCCCTGCCTGCTGGCCCTGACCCTGGTCCCTAGCCCGGGGTCCCTAGCCCCTGGTCCCTAGCCCTTGGTCCCTAAGCCTTGGCTGAACCATGCCCGGCCCTTGCCTCTGGAACCTGGTCCCTAACCCCTGTCCTCCTTGCCTCTGGACATGGCACTGGTCCTAGCCCTTGGCCTCGAACTGCGTCCCTAGCCCCTCGCCTCTGGAACCTGGTCCCTAGCCCTTGCCTCTGGAACAGGCCCTTCCCTGCCCTGGTCCCTAGCACCTGAACCTGGCCCCTGGAACTGGCCCCTGGCGATCAGCCTAGTTACAGGCTAGTGAGAAGGTGTGCCTTTTAAAAAGATGTCAGTCAAAAGGTACTTGTCGGGTTCAGGGTGAATTCTTTCGGGCCCGGGCTTAAC
>NC_045737.1:38178947-38182631 GCF_008692095.1 Etheostoma spectabile | reverse complement strand
CTGATGCATTCCCTGAACATATATGTTTGGAATTGAGATAAAGACAATATTTGTTAATAGATTATGAAGTAAAATGTTATAGGGTCCAGAACGTGAAGACAACACGAGGGTTAAAGAGCGCCCGCTCTGCCAACTGAGCGCCCTCAAATCGAAATTTCAAGATCAGATCCGAATTAATGAGGGATTGACATACTCATTCATCAAGAAGGAAATGAGGTGCAATAGCTTATAGACAACACACCCACCACCAGAACATGACATCCACACACACACAAACACACACCACCACAGACACACACAACACACACACACACACACCAGTCGACATCACTAGTGGGCTCTTACAGCTAAAGGTTAGATTGGAGCATGTCTAAAGGAGCAGTGTGGGAAAAAAAAGCAGAAAGCTGCACTGTTATCATGTGTGGTCTAGACCAGGGGTTCCCAAAACTTTCAGCCCACGACCCCCAAAGTAACGGTGCAAGTGACTTGCGACCCCCCCACTATGACCCCCCCCCAGAAAACAGTATATAAACATTGCACGCAACCGCACGTGCACTACAGGCGTGAAAATCAAAAGAGCTGTTTCCTTTTTAGTTATTTGCTTGGTCTTATTTTAAATTCAGCCACTAGTTTTATCTTGGGTTAAAATCATGGCCAACAAATGCTATTTCTAATCATTTTTACATTTTTATTTTATTTCTGGAAATGAACTTGCGACCCCCCCCCCCTGTGGGTCCCGACCCCCACTTTGGGAATCACTGTGGTAGACGATGTCCATCGCGGTGTTCGAAGACTCCCTTCACCCCATCGTTGGCACGCGTTCACGTTCTGTCTCATTAATTTATAAAGTCACTGTGTTCAATAAGAACGTCTTAACTTTAACGTCTCCTGGTGTGGAAGTTTCTTCGAAAAACAACTTCCTTTTTCATTGAACAAAGAAGGGATTCTTTTAGACGCTGCTGCTGAGATTTTCCTTGTAATGCAGAATTTTTCTTACTCTTATTAAATACGTAAAGACGTTAACTTAGAGAAAAGTATAGTCTGGACACAAATCCCCCCATTCTGTACGTGTTAAGGCTGTAAAAAGTCATGCAAAAGTTTCTCAGAAAACATGTAGATCTGTGTTGATGGTTAAACAAAACATTTATAAAAATTGACAGCACTTGACTTGTAGCTATTATTAATCACCCTTTCATTTTTAAAGGGTAACTACCATGTGTTTCAATCTATGTTCCTGTGTTTTTATGTCTAAGTGTTTAAAGGGAACAACAATCTTTGACATTGGTCAAGCTACAATGTGAGTTAAAAGTAATTGTTCATCTTGTAATTTCCTTCACAAAAGTGCTCGTTTTGCCGCTGGCACTCAGATTAATATTCTCAGTGTCTGACAACATTATGGAAAAGATTTGTTTTGTTTTTTTAAACATAAAATCATTGCGTTCGCTAAACTCACCAGACTCCGTGTAAATAAACACTAATTTAAGCTTTGTAAAATACACTTCATTCAAAGTAGACAGAAACTAAATAAAACTATGAAAAGCCGTTTTGGGGTCGTCTTTCCACTTTTCCAACCATCACAACTCTAGTTTTGGTTGAAATAAACACACATTTTACTGATCTACATGCGAAAACATGTTGTCTCTATACACGCTAAACTATTGCTTTTTTAAATGGAGTCTGGTGGGTTTAGCGCTAGCGACTTCAGAGCAGTTTCTGGTTGAACAGTAAGGACTCAGAGAGGTTTTAAAGGTCTATCTCTGAAGGAATCCATCCCATAATGTTGTCAGACACTTACAATATTAATCTGAGTCTTTCAGCAGCAAAACAAGCACTTCATGAAGGTAAATACAAGCTGGACAATTACTATTAACTTACATCGTAGCTTGTTTCTCCACTGCTGACTGCAGCGATCTTGCTTAATTTTGGACCAATGTCAAAGATTGTTGTTCCCATCAGTCACTTAGACACAAAAACACAGGAAAATAGAAGTTACTCTTTAATGTCAGTGCAGCCCCCCCCCCCCCAAGTTAAATAAAGTAGAAATAGCCTTAAACATGTTTTAGAAGATTTTTATTCTGAAATATCAGCGTCCCATCACGTGACTCCTCCAGATTCCGCAAACGATAAGTTAGCGTAGTGTCAAACTTCAAATGTCAACGTGTGTGTGTGTGTGTGGTGTGTGTGTGGTGTGTGTTGTGTGTGTGTTGTGTGTGTGTGTGTGTGTGTGTGTGTGTGTGTGTGTCTCCCCAGGTTGAAGAGTACGCCGAAGCATCAGGAGGATTCTGACAAAGACAGTTTTGACATCGCCCGACGCGCTGAAGGTTACACGTGAGTCGTCTGGATGTTCAAACGTCTTCACAGATCTCCATTTAACGCCTGGTTTTAATACAAATCCCTCTGTTTTGTTCCAGGAACTGGTCCCAGGAGAGTCCTGAAACATCTACACAGGTAAAAGAGGAAAACAAGAGCAAATTTAAAGTGTCACGATGAAATATTATATAACAAGCTGACAATCAGATCTGTGAGAACCACGTATCCCAGAACAGTTTTTAACTTTTAAAAGGTCCCATGACATGATGCTGTTTATATAGACCTTAGTGGTCCCTAATACTGTATCTGAAGTCTCTTTATATAGACCTTAGTGGTCCCTACCTGTATCTGAAGTCTCTTATAAGACCTTAGTGGTCCCCTAATACTGTATCTAAAGCTCTTTATATAGACCTAGTGGTCCCTAATACTGTATCTGAAGTCTCTTTTATATAGACCTTAGTGGTCCCTAATACGTATCGAAGTCTCTTTTATATAGACCTTGTGGTCCCTAAACTGTATCTGAAGTTCTTTATATAGACCTTAGTGGTCCCACTAATACTGTATCTGAAGTCTCTTTATATGACCTTAGTGGTCCCTAATACTGTATCTGAAGTCTCTTTATATAGACCTTGTGGTCCCTAATACTGTATCTGAAGTCTCTTTTATATAGACCTTAGTGGTCCCCTAATACTGTATCTGAAGTCTCTTTTATATAGACCTTAGTGGTCCCCTAATACAGTCTGGGGATACGTGGTTTTCATTGGACGGGAAGGGGATTAAAAACTAAGACAAAAGTACCAGAGTCCAAAGTACAATATTAACTTCTGAGATGTGGCGGAGTCTAAGTAGAAAGCAGAAGAACATGGAAATGCTCAAGTAAAAGTACAAGTAAAAGTACCTGGTTACAAGGGTAACTGTTATTTTGTGTTTCAGGGACAGACAAAGTCACACGAGAGGACAGACGAGGGTGGGACAGTGAAGACGGACGGTAACAGTGTGAGATTCCAACGGGACAGACAGACGGAGGACGGTAGCGAGAGCCACACGTCTCTCTGATCTGAAGTCTGCAGAGTGCCACTAAAATAATTAAGAGACTAATTGACTGATTCAGGGTTTGTACTTTTTGGAAAAACCTGGCAAAACAATGGAATTTGAAAAGTAAAAATATAATAAGAACCAGAAAGTTTTGGAAAAGTCATGGATTTTTTTTTAACAAAGCATATTAATAATATGTGGTTAACAAAAACAATTTGTTTAATTACAAAATTTCTAAATAAAACAAAATTTCATGTCATCTTAAATCTTAGCATTTTACTCAATTTTATTTTATTTATAGTATCGATTCATAACAAGAGTTATCTGGAGACACTTTAC
>NC_045737.1:38174952-38178937 GCF_008692095.1 Etheostoma spectabile | reverse complement strand
ATAGAGCAGGTCTAGACCACACTCCATAATTTACAGATAGAGCAGGTCTAGACCACACTCCATAATTTACAGATAGAGCAGGTCTAGTAGTTTCCTCCAGAGCAAGCATTAATTTGGGGCATTTTTTCAGTGTTGAGTGAAATCAAATCAATTTTTAATTGAAATATCAGGAAAGTGCCAATTTAACAATGTCGGGCTTCACTTGGACAAGAAGTGGCTCGAGAAGGTCCAGGACCCAAGTAAATCCAGATGTGGACTATGTTCTCAGATCATTGACAGCTCTAATACCGGCGGAGCAGCGCTAGCTAGCCATGCTAAAGGAGCAGCGCTAGCTAGCCATGCTAAAGGAGCTGACCACCAGACTCAAGGCACAAGACAAGGGACTATCTCCAATCCAAGGGACAATCTCTATCTCCAATGTTGTATCTCTATGTCCACTCCAAGGGACTATCTCTAATGTCCAATCTCTATCTCCAATCCAAGGGACTATCTCCAATGTCCAATCTCTACCTCCAATCCAAGGGACTATCTATCTCCAATGTCCAATCAATCTCCAATCCAAGGGACTATCAATGTCCAATCTCTATCTCCAATCCAAGGGACTATCTATCTCTAATGTCCAATCTCTACCTCCAATCCAAGGGACTATGTCCAATGTCCAATTTCTAACTCCACTGCAAGGGACTATCTCCAATGTCCAATCTCTACCGCCAATCCAAGGGACTGTCTCCAATGTCCAATCAATCTCCAATCCAAGGGACTATGTCCAATGTCCAATCTCTACCGCCAATCCAAGGAACTATCCATCTCCAATGTCCAATGTCTAGCTCCAATGTCCAATGTCTATCTCCAATGTCCAATCACTATCTCCAGTGTCCAATATCAATCTCCAATCCAAGGGACTATCTCCAATGTCCAATCTCTACCGCCAATCCAAGGAGCTATCCATCTCCAATGTCCAATCTCTAGCTCCAATGTCCAATGTCTATCTCCAATGTCCAATCACTATCTCCAGTGTCCAATATCCAATATCTATCTCCAATCCAAGGGACTATCTCCAATGTCCAATCTCTACCGCCAATCCAAGGAACTATCCATCTCCAATGTCCAATCTCTAGCTCCAATGTCCAATGTCTATCTCCAATGTCCAATCACTATCTCCAGTGTCCAATATCCAATATCTATCTCCAATCCAAGGGACTATCTCCAATGCCCAATCTCTATTTCCAATCTGATGTCCAATCTCTCTACCCAATCCAACGTCCAATCTCCATCATTGAGTATTATCAATATCAGTAAAATGTCAAAACTGGTCTCATGTGCCAGGGTAGCTCACCTGGTGCAGCGTGCGCCCATATATAGAGGTTTACTCCAGGTTCGAGTCCGCCCTGCGGCCCTTTGCTGCGTGTCATTTTGTCTCTCTCTACCCTTTCATGTCTTCAGCTGTCCTATGAATAAAAGGACTAAAATAACCCAAAATATCATCCTTTAAATATGTAAAACTGATCTGAACTTTCATGCTTGAAATTTAACAGAACTCGAATGTTTAAATGTCACTTTTTGTTTGGTTTTCAGACAGTTTTTATTCTAAATTTCTGGTCTTTGATGCCGTTGAGTGTAAATAATGACGCAGCGCTGCAGGAACACTGGAATATAAACTGTCTGTCTGTGTTTCAATCTGTAAAAAAAAACCATTAAACCAATTGAGTTTCATGTCAGTTTGGAATTTTTGTAATATTTGCAAAAGTATTAAATAAAAAAAGACTTTTTGCCATTTTAGTATTTTGTAAATCTAAATAGTTCCAAAAATATATATATATATATATATATATATATATATGTGTGTGTGAGTGCAAAAGGATTTTAACGCGCCAACATTATTCCGGTTGTGGACGGTGGATAATCAATCAATCAATCAATCAATCAATCAGTTATATCAGCCAACATGTAGGAGAGGAGAGGGACAGAGGACAGCTGTCCCACCGGGGTCACAAAGGACACGGGAGACATTTTGTTTGTCCTTCTCCACCGTCGGAGTCGCTACTTGCCGACCCTAATTTAGTCGTAATCAGATCCGAGTCACTCTTTCACTCGCTCTACCACACACACAACACACACACACACACCACACACACACACACACACACACACACACACCACACACACACACACACACACAAACGAAGCACACAGAGACACAAACGCAGCTATTCTCAGACACAGACACACAAAAAAGACAGTCACACACAAACACACACACCAAGAGACACACACAGACAGACATACATACATACATACAAGACACAGAAAGACACAAAGAGAGACACAGACACAGACACACAGACACACACACATACACACACACACACAAAAGCACACAGAGACACAAACGCAGCTATTCTCAGACACAGACACACAAAAAAGACAGTCACACACAAACACACACACCAAGAGACACACACAGACAGACATACATACATACAAGACACAAAGAGAGACACAGACACACACAGACACACACAGACACACACATAGCTATTATGCTAGAACAACGCTGACACCAACCCACAAGTAGGAATCCTCAGACCAGCGAAGGCTGCGAGTACAACTCTAGACCCTTAAAGTTTAGATGCTACTTGTAGTATTTTCCTACTTTAAGTTTTTTAATCAGTACCTTTGCGTGTACCGTTACTTCCGCTACACGGTCAGTCGGAAAGGTCCAACAAAGTACAAAAATCTTTGAGGACAAAAATTTAAACTAACAGGTTATGAGCTGTGACACATGATGATTTCTGCCTATTGTCACATTAAAATGCAATAAGAAAACAATTGTAGCTTCAGTAATACTGAACCCTACGGGACCCGACGGCTTTGGTCTTCATGTCTTTCATTTTACCCCTGGCTCCTGGTCCCTGGCCCCAGGTCCCTAGCCCCTGGCCTCTGGAACCTGGCTTCTGGTCCCTGGTCCCTGGCCCTTGGCCTCTGGAACCTGGTCCCTAGCCCCTGGTCCCTAGCCCTTGGCCTCTGGAACCTGGTCCCTGGTCCCTAGCCCTTGGCCTCTGGAACCTGGTCCCTAACCCCTAGCCCCTGGTCCCTAGCCCCTGGTCCCTAGCCCTTGGCCTCTGGAACCTGATTGATCCCTAACAGCCCCTGGTCCCTAGCCCTTGGCCTCTGGAACCCTGGTCCCCTAACCGGTCCTAGCCCTGGCCTCTGGAAATGGCCTGGTCCCTAGCCCTTGGCCTCTGGACCTGGTCCATAGCCCCTGGTCCTAGCCCTTGGCCTAGGAACCTGTCCCTAACCCCTAGCCCCTAGCCTGGTCCCTAGTCCCTGGTCCCTAGGCCCTTGGCCTCTGGAACCTGGTCCTAACCCCCTGGTCGCTAGCCTTGGCCCCTGGTCCTACCCCTGTCCCTAGCCCTTGGCTCTGGAACCTGTCCCTAGCCCTCTGGTCCCTAGCCCCTGGTCCCTAGCCCCTGGTCCCTAGCCCCTGGTCCCTAGCCCTTGGCCTCTGGAACCTGGTCCCTAACCCCTGGTCCCTAGCCCTTGCCCTGGAACCATGGCCCCGGGTCCTAGCCCTTGGCCTGGAACCTGGTCCCTAACCCCGGTCCCTAGCCCCTGGTCCCTAGCCCTGGTCCCTGCCCCTGGTCCCTAGCCCTTGGCCTTGGAACAT
This sequence comes from Etheostoma spectabile, assembly GCF_008692095.1. Lineage (NCBI taxonomy): Eukaryota > Metazoa > Chordata > Actinopteri > Perciformes > Percidae > Etheostoma > Etheostoma spectabile. The sequence continues at coordinate 38,175,270 of NC_045737.1, read as the reverse complement.
GCCCGGCCCTTGGCCTCTGGAACCTGGTCCTAACCCCTGTCCTACCCCTCTGGACTGCCCCCTGGTCCTGCCCTTGGCCTCTGGAACCTGCTGTCCCTAGCCCCTGGCCTCTGGAACCTGGTCCCTAGCCCTTGCCTCTGGAACATGGCCCTGGTCCCTGCCCTGGTCCCTAGCACCCTGAACCTGGCCCCTGGAAACCTGGCCCCCTGGCGATCAGCCTAGTTACAGGCTAAGTGAGTAAGGTGTGCGCTTTTAAAAAGATGTCAGTCAAAGGTACTTGTCGGGTTCAGGGTGAATTCTTTCGGGCCCGGGCTTAAC
>NC_045737.1:38171270-38173283 GCF_008692095.1 Etheostoma spectabile | reverse complement strand
CACACACACACACACACACACACACACACACACACACACACAGAGACAAACCTTAAACACTACAATGACTGTATCGTATACTTAACTCTGAATAAATCCAACTTAACTATTGTATAAAACCCTTTTCAATCTCTAAAGGTTCTGATTAATTTCCGTTTTAGTACTTTTGATTCAGGGCAATATTTTCCAATTGTCACTGTCTTTGTGTGTGTGTCTGTGTGTGTGTGTGTGTCTGTGTGTGTGCGTGTGTGTGTTGTACCTTTGGCCTTCTGGTCCTTGGCCTCGAGCTCCAGAGCGCTGCGCTGCTGGACACACACACGGCAGCGGTCCAGCAGCTCCTGCAGCGCGGGGCACAGAGCAGGGTCCACGGTCTGGGGGGGCTGCACGGACAGCAGCAGCACCAACGCCCTCAGGTCCTGTAAGGGAGGAGTGGGATCAGAATCACTTCAAGATTTTGCCAGGATAGGAATTTTTTCTTTGGAGCTCTGGCGCACACTAGAGAGCTCAAACGATAAAAGTTGGTGTGTGTGTGTGTGTGTGTGTGTGTGTGTGTGTTTGTGTTTGTGTTTGTGTGTGTTCGTACGGCGTTCAGCAGGCCGCTTGTCCTTGCTGACTCCAGGCGGTGAGTGCCGGCCAGCCTCCGGTCGATGCTGTCTCTTTCACTTCATCAGGTTACGCCACCAAACACGTGATGTCAGTTTTGGACAGAGCTGGAGCCTCGTACAAGTACTGAACCTGCAGGACAGCAGATCGAGACAGACCTAACAGACAGACAGCAGCAGACAGCGATACGATGCAGACAGTCAGGACAGCTGCATACAGGCATGAAGACCGGCAGAACAGACAGACAGCACAGGCAGCAGACAGACAGTCAGACATACAGAACCGACGGCAGACAGACAGAGCGGACAGGCAGACCGGCAGACAGGACAACAGACAGACAGGCAGAAAGACAGACAGGCAAAGACAGGCAGACAGGCAGACAGACAGGCAGACAGACAGACAGACAGGCAGACAGACCGTAAGGGCTGGGTTTAAAACATTGATTTGCCAATTCAAATATATAATTTGTATGATCAGTAATAGATTAATAATAATAATATCCCGAGGACGACGTCTTTTAAGAGGCACCGTTTTAAAGCTGGACTGAAGACATTAGTATCATCTGAAACTAGACTAAAGACTCCATGTCACGCTAAATATTGCTCCCAAGGGAGGGGACTCCTACCATATTACGTTTCACAGATGTATGGCTTTATGTACAACTTCTCTGCTCTAAAGAAAGACCTTTGTTATCTCCATGTTCCCGCTTTGTGGTCAATTCCTAACGACGACATTAACATTTTTAATAATGGGTTAGAGGGTTCCTCGTTCAATTTACAGCTTTGGTTCTCTGATAATCTCTTTTACATCCAAGCTAAATTGCCATTTTAACTGATATAACTCCAAAAGATATGGAATTAAATCAGAAATTAAATCAAAGTGGAAAATTGTGAATCTGAATCGATTGAGGTAGAACGTTAGTCGTCCGTTGTCAGATCTTCAGGTCTCAAAACAAAGTGAATTTTCTCCTGATGTGCGTCTGAAAAATGCCATTTTGGTGTAAGAATGTTCTGGAGATATGTGGCTTGTGCATCCAAAATATACTTTTGGTGACGACAGGAGCAAAAGATTGGCTCATAATCTGTGTTCACGCTGTGTGGTGCCGGCGTGGCAGAGGAGAAACCCACAGGACACGGAGACAGGAAGTCCCAGAGACAGGACGTGACTCTGCTTTGGGGCGTCCCGGGGTTTTTGTCTACCTTGTGCAGGAAGCAGGTGAGGAAGGAGTACGCCGCGTTGTTGTTCAGGAACGTCCTCTCGTCCATCAGGATGCACTTGATGTACTCGCTGAAGGCCGGATCCTCGCACAGCAGCTTCACACACGTCTTAGCCAGAACGGACTGCAAGACAGACATATAGCTTTCATATATATATATATATATATATATATATATATATATATATATATAT
>NC_045737.1:38170488-38170944 GCF_008692095.1 Etheostoma spectabile | reverse complement strand
AGAGAGAGAGAGAGAGAGAGAGAGAGAGAGAGAGAGAGAGAGAGAGAGATGTAAATATATCTGACTTTATGTTTCTGTGTGTTTTCAGTTGCACACGCCGATTCGTACGTACTCAGTTTGACGAGTGTGTCGGTGAATTTCTCGCAGTTGATGGCGACGCGACACAGCAGGTGGCTGAACTGGTGGTAGGACAGGAAGTAGTCCAGCAGCATCCGGTCGTACACCTCGTCCTTACCCTGGGAGAGGGAGAGAGAGAGAGAGAGAGAGACACATAAAAAGGAAGGAAGGGAGAGCTGCAACAATGACTTTCCTTATCGATTAGTCAGCAGATTTTCAGTTTACGATGACATAAAAGAGAAAGAGCAGATAATCTTCACACTGGGACACTGGGATGTGACAGAGGGCTTGTTGGAGACGAGGCAGACCCACGTGGAGCTGCAGTTCCTCTCCATGAGC
>NC_045737.1:38169760-38170199 GCF_008692095.1 Etheostoma spectabile | reverse complement strand
CAATCAATCAATCAATCAATCAACTGGCAGCCTTGGTTTTAAAGCGTCCATATTCTGCTCATTTTCAAGTTCATAATTGCATTTTGATGTTGTACCAGAATAGGTTTCCATGGTTTCATTTTTTTTAAACAACATATTTTTGTTGTACACGTCATCACTGGGTGCTAGATAAGACTTTTGGACACCACACTAGTGCAACCGGCACAATTGGTTTATTTACAATTGGTTTATTTACATTTAGCATATTGTTTAAGCAGTTGCACATTTGTTTTCCCATCCTGTACATATTCAAGTATTTGTTCTTTTATTTCCTTCATATTATTATTTCATGTATATTGTATGTATGTATATTTTTCCTAGTATTTCATTTTCTGTGCTTTCTGACTGATTTTGCTGCTGTAACACTGGAATTTCCCATTTTTCTTGGGATCAATAAACA
>NC_045737.1:38169360-38169513 GCF_008692095.1 Etheostoma spectabile | reverse complement strand
TGATCCTGTTTTCACCCTGTGTGTTTAGGTCTCTGTTTTAGCTCCAGAGTGAGACATCCCACTAGTTTTAGCTACATCTCACTTTTATACTATCTTTGCATACTGTATTTATACTATTCTGAGTCGCACATGCTCAGTAGCTCGGTAAGATCC
>NC_045737.1:38169256-38169349 GCF_008692095.1 Etheostoma spectabile | reverse complement strand
AACTCTTTCTCCAGCTTTGGTCAGTCCAAGGCAGGATCAGCTGGGAGACTTCTTCTAATGAGGGACACTTGTGGAATACCTGCACAACAGGGA
>NC_045737.1:38169152-38169246 GCF_008692095.1 Etheostoma spectabile | reverse complement strand
AACAGGGACAGGAAGTAGTTCTTTTGGAGATTCTTATCAACTAGTGGCTGTTGGAGCAGTGTTTTCCATTGAGAACGAGCTAGCATGCTACGGT
>NC_045737.1:38165941-38169051 GCF_008692095.1 Etheostoma spectabile | reverse complement strand
TCAGAAACCGGATCAGAGGACACTCAGAAACCGGATCTCACTCAAAACACCATGGATGTTTTTTTTTCCAAATGTGTATGTGTGTGGATGCACCAGAGAAACAAAATAACCCCCAAAATCCCCCCAAAAAGCGATTATTTCCTATTATGGGCACTTTAAAAGGTAGAATAGATTTGAATATGTTGTTTAAAAGGTGATGAAGAGGAGGAGGAGGCTCACTGGGGATGTTGCTGTGGTGGTAGGTGCAGTGGTTGTGCTGCAGGAAGGGGACCAGAGTGTGCAGGAAGTCGTGAGGACTCAGCAAAACCAGTTCCTTTAGAACATCTGCAGGAACCAGAACAAAGACACAAAACATTAGAGCCAGCGATGGAGGAGCCCAGAGTTACACCTTCATGTTTGTTTTGTCTAGAGCTGCACAGATTAATAACGAGTCAAAGATGCTGTGGGTAGTATGGCAAAGATAAACAACTTCTCAGTCCCTCCCCCCTATTCTGGTAAAAGAGAGAGAGAGAATAGAGGAGAGAGAGATAGAGATAGAGAGAGAGATAGAGAGAGAGAGAGAGATGTTACATATATCTCTTTGTACTTTCTTATGTTCTGTGTGTTTTCAGTTCAGAGGCCACCAACGAGCTATACAAACACCAGTCACTGCCGATTACGTACTCTTTGTACGAGTGTGTCCTCATTTACCCTCGGTCACTGGAGCAATTCTTCTCTCCCCTCTCCGCCAGGTTGATGTCCTGATCGACGACAACAGGCAAGGTGGCTTGAAACGTGGTGGAGACAGAAGTAGTCCAGTCAGCCTCCCCGGTCTTACACCCGTCTCTTACCCCATTGTAGAGGGCGAGAGCGAGAAGAGATCAGACACATAAAAAGAGGAAGGGAGAGCTGCAGAAAGTTGCTTGCTCCTTATCTCTTAGATCAGCAGATTTTCCATTTAAAACGATGATAACAAATAGAAAGTATCAGATAATCTTTCACTATGGGACCCAGCTGGAAGTGTGACCGAGAGGCTTGTTTGATGAATCGGAGGCTAGCAGAGGGAGGACCGGGGACCACGGTGGAAGCGTGCGAGTTTCCTCTCCATGGAATCTCCCCCAGTCACAGCTGATGGGAAAGGACGTGCGACTCATCAACGGCAGACGTTAGCCACCACGGGGGACAAGACCGAGGGGGGTGGGGGTGGGGGGGTGGTGGGGGGGGGGGGGGGGTGACAGTTGAGTGTCATCTGACGCGTACCTTTCGCTCTCCCCTTTACTGCAGGCACGCTAGAACACATGTTAGTTCTCTTTCTCGTGGGGGTCGGATTTTGGTTTGCTTGGCGCCCACACTGATGTTTCTTCATAAGTCTCGGGCAGGGAGGTAGGGGTGGCGCCGAACGACACTGAGACACCGCATCCACACAACACCACACACACCACACACACACACACACAACATCAATCAATCAATCAATCAATATCTGCAGCCTTGGTTTTAAAGCGTCCATATTCTGCTCATTTCAAGTCATAATTGCATTTTGATGTTGTACCAGAAGAGTTTTCCATGGTTTCATTTTTTTTAAACAACCTATTTTGTTGTACAACGTCTATCCTGGGTGCAGATATAACGTTTTGGCCACCACACTAGTGCCAAAACGGCACATTGGTTTATTACAATTGGTTTATTTCATTTAGCATTGTTTAAGCAGTTGCACATTTGTTTTCCCATCCTGTACATATTCAAGTAATTTGTTCTTTTATTTCCTTCATATTATTATTCATGTAGATGTATGTATGTATATTTTTCCTATTATTTCATTTTCTGTGCTTCTGACTGATTTGCTGCTGTAACACCTGGAATTTCCCTTTATTTTTCTTGGGATCAATAAACATCTATCTATCTACTATTATCTACTCGCTATCTATCTACAATCTATCTATCTAGCTACTACATATCTATCTATCTATTATCTACATATCTAACTATCTATCGATCTATCTATCTATCTATCCATCTATCCATCTATCCATCTATCCACTATATCCATCCATCTATCCATCTATCCATCTATCCATCTATCCATCTATCCATCTACCATCTATCCACTGCACATTGCTGCTGACCTTTTTTCACCCTGTGTGTTTTAGTCTCTATTTTAGCTCCAAGTGAGACATCCCACTAGTTTTTAGTTACATCTCACTTTTACTATCTTTGCGGACTTATTATACTATTCTGAGTCGCACATGCTCAGTAGCTCGGTAAGATCCCACATCTGATAACTCTTTCGTCCACTCTTTGGTCATCCAAGGCAGGATCAGCTGGAGACTTCTTCTAATGAGGCACTTGTGGAATACCTGCACAACGGGACGAGAAGTAGACAGGGACCAGATAGTTCTTTGGAGATTCTTATCAACTATGGCTGTTGAAGCAGGTTTTCCATTGAGACACGATCTAGCATGCTACGGTTAGCCAACCTGTCTCTATTGACGTAGAAGCTGTGCAGCTGTTTGACAACTCACCCGAGACTGAGACAGAGGACACTCAACCGATCAGTAGCACTTCAGAAACCGATCAGGACTCAACCAGAGAGAGGATGAAAAGGGACAACTACGAAAGGACTCTCAAACACCATGGATGTTTTTTTTTCCAAATGTGTATGTGTTGGATGCCCACAGAACAAAATAACCCCCAAAATCCCCCCAAAAAGCGATATTTTCTCTATGTATTGGCACTTTAAGGTAGAATAGATTGAATTTTTGTTTAAAAGGTGTATGAAGAGGGAGGAGTAGCTCACTGGGTAGTTTCGGGTGGTAGGTGCGTGGTTGTGCTGCAGGAGGGGACCAGAGTTTGCAGGAAGTCGTGAGGACTCAGCAAAACCAGTTCCTTTAGAACATCTGCAGGAACAGAACAAAGACCACAAAACATTAGAGCCAGCGATGAGGAGCCCAGGTTACACCTTCATGTTTGTTTTGTCTAGAGCTGCACAGATTAATACGAGTCAAAGATGCTGTGGGTGTATGGCAAAGATAACACACTTCTCAGTTCCCTCCCCCTTATTCTGGTAAGCCCAAACTGTCCTCTCCCCACCCCCCCCCCCACCCCCCCGCCCACCCCCCACCCACCCCCCT
>NC_045737.1:38154138-38159138 GCF_008692095.1 Etheostoma spectabile | reverse complement strand
GCGCCAAGCGTCAATTTTTTATTATGTATTATATATTATATATTATATATGTGTTGTTTTTGCAGCAATGACATTGAAGTGAGATGAACAAACAGAGAAATGTTTGTTTTTAGATAAAACAGATGTTGATAGGTTTCCTTTTGGGGACGTCGTTTGAAATTGGGAAAAATTAGAAGTTGGAAAAAAAGTTATAAATTGCAATATATCGCAGAATATTGCTGCAATATGTTTAAAATTGCAATAATATCGTATCGTGTCGTAAGTATCGTGATGATATCGTATCGGAAGGCGTCTGGTGATTCCCACCCCTAATACACACAGGGAGTTACATTTAACACTTTTTTGAGGCATTTCTGCCTTTATAGAATTGAATAGAAATGTATTTATTTGAAACAGGGACAATGCACAGATAAACTAAGTTGGGACACAAGAGAATATGTCCTGAGCCGGCATAGGATAGGACAGCTGAGACATGAAAGGGGCGAGACAAGCAGGAAACAGACTCGAACCCTGGACCTTCTGCGTAGAGGACTAAACCTTTACATACTGAACGTGTGCCTGCTCTACCAACTGAGCAAACCCAACCACACACAGCCCTGGTTAAAAACGATAGAATAAGACAGCTATGAATGACATGAAGTCAGACTCAGGGGTGACGATGAAGCAGAGGGACAGACACTGAGCTGTAGCCGAGCCAAAGTAGAACACTTTTTAACTTTAATCGGTTACCAGACAAACAAAACACAGACGCAGATCATCTGGAAACCGCCAAAAAAAACGGCCCGATAATCAGCCAGGGCCGATAATCGGTCCATCCCGATAATCAGCCAGGGCCGATAATCGGTCCATCCCGATAATCAGCCAGGGCCGATAATCGGTCCATCCCGATAAGGAGTGCACAATTACTTTTAAATAGCTAGGATCAAACAGAAGTCTCATTATTAAAGAACAGAGTTGCAGCGGACCTGCAGTTTTCTGGGAACTGCAACTTTAACAGATTTAGCAACAAAAACAAGCATACAGAAAAACAACAAAAAATGAGTTAATAATGACAGAAAGAAAATAGCACATTTCAAAAAGGGTTTCTGGAATAAACTCCCAGAAACCTGCAGATCCGCTGCTACTCTCAGTTCTTTAAATCAAGGCTGAAGACCTTTTTCATTTTGATGCTGCCTTTCTTTAAATGACTGTTAATTTCTTTAATGTTTAATTTCTTATGCTGCACTGTAACTTTTATTCTTGTATTTTATGTGTCTTAATGTTCTTATTTTAAATTCACGTGTTTTGTCTGTTTTGTTTTTTTTAACTGATTTTGTGTAAAGCTCTTTGACTGGCCCTGTTACTGAAATGTGCTCCACAAATAAAGCTGCCTTGCCTAAATGCCAGTACCTGGAAGAGGTTCCACAGGTCCATGAAGTACCCGGAGAACATGAGTTTCTCCGTCTTGGAGATGAGGCAGTACGTCATGAAGCTGAAGTACTGCACCAGCTTGGTGGTGCCGTGAACGCTGGCGTCCACGTACAGCTTGGCGCGTCCCAGCAGCCCCAGCAGCAGGTTGTAGACCTGGTGGAGGACCACGGTGGTGTCGGGGGACAGCGGCAGCTCGCGGGTCGGCAGGTGGAGGGAGCGCGTGGAGCGAAACATCTGGCGGAAGGAGTTGCTGGGGATGAGCGAGACGAGGAGGTACGCCGCCGCTGCAGGGAGGAGAGACAGCTTCAGCTTCAGGGTCTGTTATCGATTAGTGCTTCTTCTATTTAGGGCTGCAAAGGCTAATCCTTTAGTTAAAGGGTAACCTGGACCCTATTTTCCTACGATTGTGTGTCTAAGTGACTGATGGGAACAACAGTCTTTGACATCGGTCCAGGGTTAAGAGAGATCGCCGCAGTCGGCAGTAGAGAAACAAGCTACAATGGGAGTTAATAGTGAGTGTGCAGCTTCTATTTACCTTCACAAAAGTGCTTGTTTTGCCAGTGACAGGCTCAGATTAATATTCTAAGTGTCTGACACCATTATGGAAAGGAAACCTTCAAGATAGACCTTTAAAACCTCTTTGAGATCTCTCCTCGCTAGCACTAAACCCAGACTCCATTTAAAAAAAAAAAACAATACTTTTGATGGTACAAAAAGTGGAAGGACGACCCAAAACGGGTTTTCATAGTTGTATTTCGCGTCTGTCTACTTTGAATGAAGTGTATTTTATGATTATAAAATTATTGTTTGTTTACATGGAGTCTGGTGAGTTTAGCGAACGCAAAATTGCGGATGTTTACAAAAAGGAAAGGTCGACCTCCTTAGAAATCCTTTCCATAATTTTGTCAAGACACTTAGAATATTAATCTGAGTCTGTCAGCAGCAAAACCAGTGATTTTATGAATTCAAATCCAAGCTGGACAACGGCCCTCTTAACTCACATTGTAGCTTGTTGCACCGCCGCGGGAACAACAGTCTTTGACCTCGGTCCAGAATTAAGAGAGATCTCTGAAGAAACAAGCTGCAATGTAAGTTAATAGTAACCGTCCAGCTTGTATTTACCTCCACAAAAGTGCTCGTTTTGCCAGTAACAGGCTCAGATTAATATTCTAAATGTCTGACAACATTATAGAAAGGATTCCTTCGGAGATAGACCTTTAAAACCTCTTTGAGCCCGTTCTGTTTAACCAGAAACTGCTCTGAAGAGTAAGGTCTTTTTTTAAGAGACATAAAAACATCTGAGAATTTGCCTTCGCTAAACCCGCCCAATAGGGATGTAACGATATGGAAAATAAAACCAAAATCGCGACACCCTCCTTCCAACTCCCAGAGTCATCCTTCCCGTCCAGATCCAGTGCTACCAAATCTTTAACTTACTATTAGTCCTTTTGGTGCCTTATTCCTGTTTTGTCTGGTAAATTTAGCTAACTGTAAAGACCACTAAAAGCGAAGGGGGGTGATGATGAAATCAGTCAGTTGCAGCCATGCTTACATGTGCGGACCCGGGGGTAGTTGTGTGCCAGCAGGAAGCGTTCCACCCAGTTCTCCATGTTCTGCAGCACCCAGCTGTGGGCCAGCTTGTTCCGGGGAGTCTGGACCGCCAGCCAGTCCAGACACTGGGACGGGTTGTACTCGATCACCTGATGGGAACAACACGGACGCACGATGAAACCTCCTGCCCTGAATCTTGCGTAACTGAGAGAACGAGGGGGTCAAAGGAACTTCAAATGTAGCTTGCACTCCGCACTTAATCTACCGGAAAACTTCCATTATTTCATCAGATGTTCAAATAACACGTTCCAAAAAAGTGTTAAAACTAAGGAAATGTTAACATCTATCTAACCATCTATCTTGCATACTGCAACTTTGCTGCTACTGCTTTTTGCACTCTCAAACAACACACACACACACACACACACACACACACACACACACACACACACACACACACACACAAAATATACTGATAATGCATTAAAAATGTGACTGCGCAACACTGTCATTTTCCTATTCTCTTTACTTCCCCCGATCCCTTGCTGCTGCAACACTGTGTGATTTTAATAAAATTTTTTAGTCTTGAATAATCCTGACTTGACTGGTTTAAGAAAAGAAAAAAAAAACCTTCAATTAGGGAGAGACCAACTCCAGTGCTATTTGACCAAACTAAACAAGGCGGGTATTAAGTATGTTACCTCCCAGATCCTCTGGAGGATGTAGGACGCGAAGGAGGGCATCCCCGGTGGTCCGCCCGCAAACTCCATCAACATCGTCAGCAGCTTGAAGAAAGGATTGGCCGCCTGGTGGAGAAAGAGAAAAACGGTTGTTAAGGAACCCCTTATTTATTCATTCATCCAACCTTTATTCATCCACCAGAGACCAAAGCAACAGAGCAGGTACAATCAGAAGAAATATAGAAAGACAATAAAACATTCTGAATTGGAAAAAGATTTGATCTTAGATTATCTAGTGTCCGACTTCGTATGACGACAGATGGATTTACAACATCGATAACATGTCTGCGCGGCTCTGTGCTGTGTTTTTGTTGTTGTGTTTTCATGAATTAGGCTGATGAGTAACCCACTCACCTCAGGAGTCAGCTTAGCGATGGAGGTGAAGAGCATCGACACGATCTGCAGTCAGGAGAACAATTACACATTCTGTCTTAGAACAATTACATGTACTGATGCTGCAAATACTGCTCTGTGCTCTGCTATGTCCGAGTTTTAAAAAAAACTCGGACATTTCACACATAAAGTGGAGGTTTTAAAAGGCCAAAACATTTTCAACATTCAAACTCTGTCGGAGGTTCCAGAGAAACATTTCTTTTTACTTTCATCAGGCAGAAAACACAGGAACACGTCCAGAAATAAACTAATAATTGTTCAGAGCAGATTTTTCTATTCTCACAGTTTTCACTTCAAAGGGATCCTTGAGAAGGACCCAATGTTTTAAACAACAGGATAACATTACACCTATTACCCGTTTTCCTTTAATATATAATATTAGACATTTACAGTGATCAGTTTCATAGGGATAGATGACGGCAAACATACGAGACTGACTAATGTTATCCAAGAAAATAATGGAAATCCAGTGAGCTTTACAGCACCTCTCAGTGCTCAAGGAATATTAAGATATTAAGGATCAGATTAATCATGTTGAAAAATACAAGAATTTGCAGGGAATAGAGAAGATGTATCCACTGATGGCAGGTTTGAGGAAACATTTTAATTAGCTGATGCTTTTATCCAAAGCAACTTTCAATTGCTCTATATCAGAGGCAGCACGCCTCCACTAGGGGTTCAGTGTCTTGCTCAGGGACACATTGGTTGATGTATCTCAGTGGGAATCGAACCCTGATCTCCCACACTAAAATCCACTCCACCACAACCACCCGTAGCTGATTAGGCGTAGCTGAGAAATTATTGATGCAGCTGTTAAAGGAAACTATATATACTGTGTATATACACTTTCCTTTAACAGCTGCATCTCTATCTATCTATCTATCTATCTATCTATCTATCTATCTA
>NC_045737.1:38147696-38154128 GCF_008692095.1 Etheostoma spectabile | reverse complement strand
TATCTATCTATCTATCTATCTATCTATCTATCTATATATAGATATAGATAGATATATAAGCCAACATAAGCCTGATGAGAATTTGGACCCTTCTGGAGCTGGTTTCACTGTGTTAGACAACCCTGGGGTAGAGGTTTTAATTTAAATTTAATGAAAACATCCCCATTGTGTCATGTTCTGTGTGTCCTGTATTATGTCTTTTCCACCAAGGCTAACCAGGTGCTGGTTCTGGTGCTGGTTTCCAGTTTGGTGCTGGTTCTACTCCAGTTCTCTAAGAACCAGCTGGATGTTCCCCAGCCTGAGAGCCAGCAGACCGTTTGTGTCCTCCCCAGACCACGGTGGTTCTGGTTTCCTCCCCAGACCACGGTGGTTCTGGTGTCCTCCCCAGACCACGGTGGTTCTGGTTTCCTCCCCAGACCACGGTGGTTCTGGTTTCCCATCCATGTCCAAAGCTAACATCAACAGCTCTCTATGGTTAACAGCTGACCGGGGTTTTCAAAATGGCGCCCCCCCCCAGCACCCGACGTAACCGGGTCTGATCTCTAGACCAGCGCTAAGTTGGTGCTGAGTTGGAACCTGTGTTCTTGGCCCAGAACCAGGTTTATTTGTGTGGAAAAGCAAAGAACCGGTTCAATATTTTGGCACCGACTCCGAACCAGCACCAGAACCGCCTCGGTGGAAAAGACATATACGTGATGAACCTACATGCTCGGCCAGGCGGTTGTTATAGCGACAGAGGCTGAAGATGAGGTTGCAGGTCTGCCGGATGTTGATGCCGTCTCTGATGTGCTGGAAGAGGAAGGGGAAGCCTTTCCCTCCGGTCAGCGCCGCCATGTCGCTCTGAGACAGAGTCAGGTGTCTGGAGAGCGGGAGTGGGAGTGGGGGTGGGAGTGGGGGTGGGGTGGGGGGGTGGGGAGGGAGAGAGAAACACCGTGTGAGCTCCTGCGGCGTTAGAGAGAACATCGGTCTGACCGTGTCTACGACGTGGAGGCGTACCGCTCGGAGCGAGACTGCTCCACCAGCAGAGCGATGAGGGCGATCATCTTCTCCAGAGCTGCAGGACGATACTTCTCCTCCGCCAGGGACAGGATGTCCTCCTCCTCGTCCTCCTCCTCTCCCTCCTCCTCCGACAGCACCTCCACCTGAGGCTGAAGACAGTACAGTACACCTCATTTAGGTAAATATACTACTTTTGCTTTATTACTTTAAGTGCATATTCAATTTAATTTTAACGTCACTTACTTACACCGCTATATTGTTTCTTGTCCTATGGTAACCTTTATCAGACGCCACTTTTCTTTACTTTCAGTCTACCTTCTGCTCATTGTCTGTTTGCCTGTTTTTCTTGTGTGTTTACTTGTTTGTTTTTTGCTTTTTATTGTAGAAAATGCTGCTGTAACAAGGAAATTTCCCCGCTGCGGGATGAATAAAGTATTATCTAATCTAATCTAATCTAGTTGACGTTTTCATCCAAAGTGATTTACAATCGCTACATATTTATACTATGGTTAGACTCAATATCATCTATACTATGGTGACTTACCTTTGCTATATTATTTAATTAAAGATTATTCTATTTAATTTCACGCCACTTATTCACTTACACTGCAATATATTTTGTACTATGGCCACCTAACTTTACTTATCAATATCTTTTAAATTCATTCAGTACTTTTTACATATTGTCTGTTTTTTTTACTGTACAAAGCTGCTGCTGTAACACGGGAATTTCCCCATTGTGGGATGAATAAAGTATTATCTCATCTGATCTCCAATCTAGATACGGCAGGTCAGAGGCCGCATGCCTCTGGAGCAACTATGGGTTGTAAAGTGTCTTGCTCAGGATTTTCGGGCTTTCCCCCATTCTGGTCTACATATCCCTGCCTCCATCGTAGTTTTGCATTCAAACTCCCGAGGAACGAACGAGCGTCTCCTGGGTTAGAATAAGTATTTAGTTTTCGCCGGAAAGTGAACTACGCTCTCCGGCTTCAAAGCGCTGGGTTTTACGTCGACACCACGTTATTTCACTATGAGATTATTTTCCATTGAATGTTCATAAAGAAATGTTTTGGCGTGGCGGGCAGAGTGGCTTTGCATCCATGGTGGTATTGGAAGAGGGATTTAATTCATGCATGCTTTGTTTTGCCTGACCCTATGTTCCAGTACAACAACATGAAGCAGTTAATTAAAAAGAATCCAGTTCCTCTGGCACCACCTACAGTCTGTAGTCCAATTTGCTAAAAATCCACTGCTCCCTGTTCAGATGCACCAATCAGGGCAAGGGGGGTGTCTAACTGCGTGGAAATTACTGTTCATGCTTCATCTGCCAAAGGGCTGCAGACTCCATTATCACATATAACAAGACAGAAGGCCAATAAATAAAAGCACTATGTAACAACTCCGATAGAAACCAATACAAAAACATTATAGTAAATACAGTGAGTTGTGAAACATAAATAAAGTAATCGGAGTGTAAACTTACATTCTCAGGGCCTTTGGTTCCCATGTAGAAGTGCACCATGATGGAAATAGCTTGTAGTGACAACAAGAACTGACTCTGGAGACACAAAACAAAAGAATAAAAAAGTTAGCAAAACTGATGTAGCTTTGGATGCTAAATATCTTTCAGACTACAAACAACGGGGGGGGGGGGGGGCAATCTCACGTTGGTTTGGGAACCGGGTCACTGTTTTCAAGTCCCCATATGGACCAAAAAGTACGGAGTGTGGATTGGTGGCTAGAGAGATGCCACTTCACCTACTGGGCACTGCCAGGTGCTCTTGAGCAAGGCACTGTACCCCCCCCCCCCCCCCAACCACTCAGGGTGCTGGCTCAGCTGGCAGCCCCCCCACACTGACATCTCTCCATTAGTGCATGTACAGGTCCTGAGCATGTGTGTGTGTAGTTCAGGACTGTGTGTGATAACTAACAAAGTGTGGACACAGAGTGTAAATTGTAATTTCCCCACTGGGGATTATTAAACAGATTAAAATTAAATTAATAAATTAAATTAACATTAAACTCAGTGTAGCCGTTCAGACCGACCTCCTCCTCGCCCATCTTGGCGAACTCGTAGAGGAAGGCGAAGTACTCCGTCAGGTGTTTGCTGTGGGGCTTGACGCCGTGCTCCATGATGGACAGCAGCGTCTTCACGAAGCGGGTGACGCAGGACCGGCTGCCGATGTCCTCCACCGGACCGTCCATGTCGTCGGAGCTGAGGCACGGAGAGAAAGCAAAGGGGTTTTTAAAGATTCTCTCTTTATGGCTTTATGGAGAGGGGGGGGGGGGATGACATGCAGCAAAAGGTGATCAGATTCAGCTTTATAGCCCAGTATGTCAACACAAACTATGAATCTTACTTTTTGATTTTAATGCGCTTACACGGAAGAAACATACAGCTAAAAATAAGGACAATTAATATGGAGAAAGAGTTGAAAATGAAACAGAAAAATTACGTTTATCCAAGTAGGTAAAGAAATAGAGACGTGTAAAAATATACATGAAAAAGTGTTTCTGTAAATGTTAAACAATAATACAAAAGTGCAAAGAGTGTTGGAATACATATTGAGTGATTACCGTAGTAAATTACTTTATATACACCAAGTAGGCAGATATGTACACACATAAATATATCATTACCATTTAACACTGTAAGATTTTCATCGACTCACAAAAAGCAACTCACTTATGATTTGACAGTTTCATTACTGACCTCTTACAGCTATTTAAATGAAAAACAAACCGGTTAAATAAAAGTGGGAATTTGAAAATAAAGGTGCATTTTAAAGATGTCTCTCTGGCTCTTTGCCACATGTCATGCCTTCTCTCCCCTTTACCGTCTATCTGCACTAATAATAATAATAATAATAATAATAATATCTAATAAAAAATGTAAAATCCATATTTTGACTTTGCATCGAGGAAACTTAACAGTTGATCATTGAATTGATGCATCGATCCAGATTGATGCATCGTCAAACCCCTACTTTTATTTATATTTGACAATGATGGATGATATGAACTGTTGTGTGTTTAAATTATTCAATATATAATTTGTAGGTAAAGTATAGGCTTTCTTTTTAGACATTGTTGCACCGAGGGGTTTCTGACATTGACTGTGACGCCATGAGTAAAGCAACCGATCTTTTTTGGAGAAGGGTCAAAGATGTGTGTGTGTTTTGTGTTTTCTGTGTTATTGTGTGTGCAGGGTCAAACACAAGAATTAGGAGGTTTATACAAAAGTTTGTGCTTGGCCTCTTGCCTTGAATGCCTTTTCCCATCCATCTGGACTCTGTGTGTGTGTGTTTGTGTCTGTGTGTTCTTTGTGCATTTGTGTGTGTGTGTGTGGGTTTGTGTATGTCTGTGTTTTTTCTGTGTCCATTTGTGTGGGTTTTTGAGCGTCTGTGTGATTGTGTGTTGTTTTTTGTGTGTTTTTGTGTTTGGGCGCGCGCACACACACACACACACACACACACACACACACACACACACACACACACACACACACACACACACACACACACACACACACACACACACACACACACACACACACACACACACACACACACACACACACACACACACACACACACACACACCAAAAACAGTGATGTGGAGCCTCAGATCTTTCTCAGAGCCCCAAGTGACGGAGACACTGAGTGACACGCGGCTCCGGTTCTGATCTCTGTCGCCACCCGAGCCCACAGACACACACATTTGTGCTGCACACCAACAATGGCACAGTTACATTTCGTCTTTAAATCCGACGGGTTGAGGAGCACCTGAACCTTACGATGTCAGTATGGAAAAATCAGCTTCTTTAATGGTTGTGAGAGATCCTGTTATGTTTAAACTACTAGATGTGGGATGTGAACTCATATGGTTTGACTATGTTAGAGGGCCTGTTGTGCTTAGAACAGCTAGTTTGTGTGGTGCACAGTTCATATATACACGTTTGAATATGTTTTCATTTGGCTGATTACTGTCTGACACCATATTTTAACTATATAAGGTTATAACCTTGGTAAAACAGTACAGGCCTGAGTTTCTGTCTGTATGTCCCTTTATGTGTGTCTGAGTTTCGGTGTGTAAGTGTCTGTGAGTGTGTGTGTGTGTGTGTGTGGGTGTGTGTGTGTTGTGTGTGGTTTTGTTTTTGTATGTGTGTGTGCATTTGTGTATGTTGTATGTGTGTATGTGTGTGTTATTGTGTGTGTGCAGTTTTGTTTTTGTATGTGTGTGGTTTTGTTTTTGTATGCGTTTGTGTGTGTTGTTGCATGTGTGGGTTTATGTGTGTCTATGTGGGTTTATGTGTGTGTCTGTGTGGATTTTTTTCTGTGTGCATCACTGTGTGTTTTTGTGTGTGTGTGTGTGTGTGTGTGTTTTTGTGTGTGTGTGTGTGTGTGTGTGTGTGTGTGTGTGTGTGTGTGTGTGTGTGTGTGTGCGCGCCAGCTTACACTCCCACGCTAAATCTTTCAACGTAACCTGCTCACTTTTGAATAAAAAGCTCAGAGGGGAAGATTTTGGGATGGAAACGGATTATGAGCAACAATGACAATAATAATTCCTTGACTCACAACCCACCTTCCTTCCTTTTTAATTATTAAAATGTCTTTGCAGGACCTAGCACCCCAGTCTTGGTTCCATCATATCCCTTTCCATTTAAGGATATTCTACTTAGAAAGAAAAGTACATCTATATATATATATGTGTGTATGTGTTGATGTCAAACCGCCTCCATGTGTGTATTCTTGTGGTCACGTTTCAGATGGAAACACATGCATGAAATAATATAAACACTGTAACCTCCCCACCCTCCTATTTCATATGTTTATAGTATATAAGTATACTATATTATATATACTAGGTTATGTCTTTGTACTGTTAGTTTGCCTTCTCTGTTTATCTGTTTGTCCGGGAAAATCTTTAATAAAAATAAAAAAACAAAATAAAATCTGATGTGTTGCTTTTGTTGTTCCACACGATTGTAATTTCAAGTTTTTTTTATATGTCCGTCTTCTTTGGGCTGGAGAAGCACGGCTGTACAGAGGCGTGGCTTCTTTTAAATATTGGGTTTAAATTTAAATTCAAATTCAAATAAAACAATGTTTCAGGATCTGGTAGAACTTTCTTAAAATTAAAATATATAACAAGTCAACATACAACACCAAAGAATGTAAAGCATGTCTAAAAACTCAAGCGGATTGTGTGTTTTGGGATTTCCTTCCAGATTAACAACAAAAAACAAGGAGAAAACCACCGAATGGTCGGAGCTGCACATCCGACCAATCAGGTGCGACGTACCCGTCCTCCATGCCGGGCTGCAGGTAGAGGTGAGCGTGGACCGGACGCAGCCTCTGGATGACGTGAATACACAACCTCTGGAACATCTGGCGGACACAAGCAGAAGAGACAGGATGGAGAAGGAACTTT
>NC_045737.1:38142712-38147686 GCF_008692095.1 Etheostoma spectabile | reverse complement strand
ATCAGTAGAAAACTGCACTTTAAAATGTAACTGTCAATCGTTCTTCTACTGGTAACCATAACCGTTTTATATTAAATTCAAAATTCAGTTTGTTCAATGAATGAACATTGGAAATGACTTTCTTTAATTTCTCTTAAATTCAATAAGCAGTGGAGTATTATCAGTGTGGTATTAGTACTTTCACTGCAGTAAAGGATCTAAATACTTTTTCCAACCATGCCAAACATTCAAATGAACTAACTTGAGAGGCAATTAACTGTTCTGTCCGAGGTGTTCTGCCTTTTAAAAGGACGTTTTCCTGCTGTAGCAGCCAAGTTTTTTTTGTTTTGTTTTTTTTAATCGTCAGCTGGATGAATCGCAAAAGGCACTCACAGGTGTTTGTGTTGGTTGAAAGAAAATATCAGTAGAAAACTGCACTTTAAAACGTAACTGTCAGTGGGACAAAATCATCAAGATGGATTTCCCCTCGGACCCGTTGTTTTTCTCACTGGAGAAAATACCTGAACGCTTGCTTTCTAAAAAAAAAGGACCAAAGCTACATGTTACATATTGTGTTAATCACCGCAAGAAAAATAATTACAATTAATTGGATGAAGCCTGCGCCCCCCCCCCCCCCCCCCCCCCCCCCCCCCCCCCCCCTACAGTTGCTCAGTGGAGACAAAAAAACTCCATATGACTTCTATTTTACAGTTGAAGGTATCTTTGCTTGTGAAAGGATGAACCCCTGTCCTTCTAGGCCTTGATTTAGAATAATTTAAACATACTGATGTGTAATGGTTTGTTCATCCTGTTTCTGTGTAGTCAGTATGGGTGTTGAATGGAGTTCAACCACAAGGTGACCCTTCTATTTTTTATTTTTTGTTGCTTCGACCTTTCATTGAAAGAGTTTAAACGCATTGTATTGTGTTGCTAAAATTGCCTGCAATGTTTAATTAGGGCAATAAAGTAAAAAAAAAAAAAAAAAAATGTAACTGTCAATCGTTCTTTTACTGGTAACCCTAACCCTCTTAAATTCAATAAGCAGTGGAGTATTTTCAGTGTAGTATTAGTACTCAAATTAACTAATTTGAGAGGCAATTAACTGTTGTAACTCAGGCAAACAAAGCAAGATTTAACATCCAACGTAACCGCGTATTTTCCTCATATTGTGCAGATCATTTATGTTGACACTGTAAATAACTCACTTGTCGGACTATCTGATTGGGGCACTTTATGAGGATCTGCATCGGCCACCAGTTGTCGTCAGCCATCCGATCCAAAAACCACTGAAACGCAGGAAAAGGAAAATAAAAAAAATGTACCAAATATGAAGTGTAGTGAAACAACAACAAGCAGTTATTAAATTGGGCTGGGGATTACAAAAAGGAAAAAGTGAAATACACACGATTTTCCAATTCAAAGTCGATTTTCATTTGATTTTCAGTTTACTCTGTATCATATGAAACTAGAAGATGAGAGGAGTCACTATATTTCTGTTGATTCAGCCATTTAGGACAAAGACAACAAGCTTGTGATCCAAAGCCCACAGAAATACACAGAAAGAACAAGACAGGGGCGAGTGAACTGATAAAGGCAAGCTTATGTTTCCTGTTTATTTCCATAATTTCACATTTAATTTCAAACCTCGCAGGCGGCCTGGCTGTTGTTGAACTGTTTGGTGAGGAGTTCGATCCACTGCAGCATGGTGGGCTGTGGGGGGGGGGGGAACACATCAGTCCGATTGTCTTCCAGCAGTTTAAAACCAAATGTGCCGACACTAAGGTGAGCGTGCGTTACCTTCTCCTTGGAGTGAATGAACGTCTCGAGGACAAAGGACGTGCTGAGCTGCAAAGGAAATGACATTTACCGTTAACGTTTTGTATTTGTAGCTTAATTAAAAGGTGTCACATCCATAAATTATAATAGCTATAATAATTATATTATCAGTAAATGCTATGTTACGTTGTGTTATGTTATAGGGGTTGTATGGTTACAATTTGAGTTAGCGTCAAAGAATAAACATTTGAGTATTTCTTAATTACCATAAACATGTTTAATTGTCAAAATAAAATCCTGCAACCTTCTTTCACTGTAAAATCTGACTTTAAAGACGAAATAAAACGCGTGAATCTGTTTTATTGCTCACCTTAGCGGTCATGAGGGAGACGGCTTTGGGGTCCGGTAGCGTGCTGGGAATGCTGCTGCAGAGCTGCCACATGAAACTGGGCGGGAGGGGGTCATAGAAACATCAATATCCCTTTAATTAAGGAACTTAAAGGGTAACCACCGTTTTTCCCAACCTGGAACCCTATTTTTCTATGTTTGTGTGTCTAAGTAAGTGAGTAAACTATTTAAAAACGCACCTTTCACAGACAAGAAGGGTCCCAAAGTGCTTTACAGTAAAAACAAATAAAAACAGCAGCACATGAAACACTGAGCCATGTTGCTGGTTAAGAGCTGGTCTAAAAAGATGTGTCTTCAGGTGTTTTTTTTCACAATTACCACAGAATCCAAAGCTCTCAAAGCTAAAGGGAGAGAGATCCAGAGTCTTGGAGCCACCACAGGAAAAGCTCCATCACCTCTGGTTTTAAAACCGGT
This sequence comes from Etheostoma spectabile, assembly GCF_008692095.1. NCBI lineage: Eukaryota > Metazoa > Chordata > Actinopteri > Perciformes > Percidae > Etheostoma > Etheostoma spectabile. The sequence continues at coordinate 38,145,109 of NC_045737.1, read as the reverse complement.
TCTGGGGACAGTTAGAAGGTCTGAAGACCTCAGAGAGACCAGGAAGGACCAAAATTTTAAAATGCACTCTAAAACCTACTGGAAGCCAGTGAAGAGCCTTAAGTGACGGATGGGGACAACAGTCTCTGACATTGGTCCAGTTTTAAGAGAGATCGCTGCAGTCGGCACAATGTGTGTGAATATACACAATGTGTTCAGCTTGTATTTCCCTTCCACAAAAGTGCTTGTTTTGTTGCTGACAGGCTCAGATTAATATTCTCAGTGTCTGACAACATTATGGAAAGGATCCCTTCAGAGATAGACCATTGAAACCTCTTTGAGACCTTTCTGTTTAACCAGAAACGGCTCTGAAGTTGCTAGCGCTAAACCCACCAGACGCCATTTAAAAAAAAAAAAAATAATAATTTTAATGGTTGGAAAAGTGGAAGGACGACCCAAAAACGGCTTTTCATAGTTGTATTTTGCTTCTGTCTACTTTGAATGAAGTGTGTTTCACGATTATAAAATTGTTGTCCACATGGAGTCTGGTGAGTTTAGCAAACGCAATATTGCAGATGTTTAAAAAAAGGAAACGTGGACCTCCTTAGAAATCCTTTCAATAATGCCGTCAGACTCTTAGAATATTAATCTGAGTCTGTCAGCAGCAAAACTAGTGATTTTGTGAAGTCAAATACAAGCTGGACAACGGCCCTCTTAACCCACATTGTAGCTTGTTTGGCCGCTGCCGACTGGAGCAATGTCAAAAATTGTCAATCAATCAGACACAAAAACTTAGAAAAACAGGGTTGAAAAAACGGTCCTAACCAGTCATGCCTATGGTACACATCCCAGTATTTTATTTGAATAAATAAATACTTGCTCCATGAGAGAGACGTGATACTAACTGGTATGTCTATATTTATTAGGCTCTTATTTGAAAGGCTGGAGGAAAAAGAAACGTTAGTTACCCTTTAAATCCAAGTAATAACATGGGTGAGAAGTCATTAGTTCATTCTGTCAAAACATAAATATTTTCTAAGGTTTAATACTTACGTGTACGTATCTCATTTAGATTTATATTCAGTGTTGTGTGACTGATGTACTGTGCTGCTGTAAAACCGTAATTTCCCATTTTATTTGGATCAATATCTATCTTTCTATCGATCTACTCACCCAAAGTAGGTGTGTTCAAATATATTTTTATCCTGGAGGAACTGCATGTTGTCGTGCCAAATCCACTGAAAGAAACACACAGACATGTTAAAGTAACATTTAAATGTACTTTACATGAATCAAACTATAAAAATTAGTCCCTCAGTACCTCCAGCAGATCAGGAGAGACGTCAAAGCTGAAGTCCTTCCCGTTCTCCTCCTCCAGCTCCACCCTCTTGTAGAAGAGCATGTAGGCACTGTGTGTCTGCGAGTTCAATCAACACTTCACCGTTACCTTCTGGGTCACTCACGTGGTGACGAAAAACCGAATGAGATTTTTAAAAAAAACTAAACATCTTTACCTTCTCGAAAGAGAAGTCCATGAACTTGTCGGTGACGGAGTCGTAGGTTTTAGTCTGAAAGGAGAAACTAATGTCAGCGAAATCCAAAAGCGACACAATACCATTTTGGTTTTTATTTCTCTTCTGACTGCGCTTACTCGTACCGTCATTTCCCCCCCGAAGCACTCGGAGGCCAGCTGGGCCGAGTCGAAGGGCTTCACCTCGGCATCGTTGAACAGGTACCTGCAAAGTCAAAGTAGCATCGCTGTCACTATATTGACGGGTCAGACAACTATATAACGACATTTGGGTGGCGGTTCCCTGAGGCCTAAAAAAACACAGCAACAGTAGACAGGCGCGTTGTTTTTTCTCCCCATCCAACTTCAGCCTTTGATAAAAGACTTAAACTAGCTTGTCAGGAAGGGTCCAAAAATAACGCTCCAAAAGGGTAGGCTAAATTTTGGCGAGGTGAAAATCTGGCACAAGATATCTAAATAAAATGGGTTGTGTTGGCGCCCATGAGTCTCGCCTTTAACCCTCTGGGGCCTGAGGCCATTTTTACAGTTTATTGTCCGTCTGGATTTATTTTATAAAAAAAGCTTTTAAACATCAACCGTGTTGTCTACAGTCAAGATATGAACATCATTTTTTTTTCAGGACAAACTGGGTTATTAGAATATTTGGGTTGCAGTGAGGTCACTTGCATGTTAAAAATGGTTGTAGGGCCTTTAAGATAAATAAATAAATGAATCTTCCAGATATGTATTGATATCACAGACAGATAAGTAATGAATAAGCCATTTTCCTCTCTAAAACACTTCTCATATGTCTTGGGAGTCACACTGTGAGGAAATAATGATTATAACTTATACAGTTGACAAAATACAAACCTTTCTCAAAGAAAGTCAAGACGCTTTTGCTCTCA
>NC_045737.1:38142586-38142702 GCF_008692095.1 Etheostoma spectabile | reverse complement strand
TTATGCCAATAATAACATAATGTCATATTTATTGGTATTACACCCACAGCAATGTTATACAAGCAAATGCGTGTCTAAATAGTGCGCCTCTTGGCCTTCCATAAAGCCTATTGGCC
>NC_045737.1:38142332-38142568 GCF_008692095.1 Etheostoma spectabile | reverse complement strand
TTCCATACAAGAGGGGTGACGTTATCTCCCATATATGGGCATACTGGGGCCTTTATTTCTGGAAACAACAGGGAGGAGAGACGGAGCAGCGATCTAGCGGCAGAAATGAGCCATAACGCGATGAATTATGGACATAAAGTGGACCAATCTTGGATGTAACAGTGTGGATTTAAAGCCCAAAGAGGCTGAAGTTCCAGGCTGGATAGAAAACCACCTGTAGAGGCCAGAAAGACCCG
>NC_045737.1:38142010-38142322 GCF_008692095.1 Etheostoma spectabile | reverse complement strand
CTCCGTAACCGCTAACTCGTCAGGTTTTAGACGCAAACGGTGGTAAGTCAATAGCTTGTATGGTTTAAAAATGATTAAACTATGAATCCGAGGGGCTTTTTTTACAGAGGGTTAAGCTACAGGAAATCATTCCTACCACAGGCAATAAAACTCTGTAACACGTCATCACTGGGTGTGGATGAGACTTCGAGACACCACACTACTGCACTAAGGGCAACCTGCACCATTGGTTCATTTACACTTTAGCAAACATTTAGCATATTATTTAAGCAGTTGCACCTTTTGTTTTCCCATCCTGTATATATTTAAATA
>NC_045737.1:38141070-38141187 GCF_008692095.1 Etheostoma spectabile | reverse complement strand
AGCAAACATCATTTAAGAGGAACATTTGTACATAAAACGAAACCTATAAGAACAAATGCTAAATATCACTGCATCACAACTGAAGGAGTTACTTTATGGAACAGCTGCAGTGAAGAG
>NC_045737.1:38140885-38141060 GCF_008692095.1 Etheostoma spectabile | reverse complement strand
CATCTATAACAATGAACAATTTCAAGAGATTATATAAAATGAATATATTAAAGGGATACGAAAAGGACTTAAAGCGATAGTATTGTAGAAAGACTGTGTGGTTTCTTGGCATTTACATACTGGTATGTCTATATACTAGTATATCTATATGCTAATATATCTACATACTAACATG
>NC_045737.1:38140781-38140870 GCF_008692095.1 Etheostoma spectabile | reverse complement strand
CTAGTATGGATGTGTTATTTAATCTGCTGTAGATAGATGGTATAGAAAGAAGAAGAAAGGGAAGAAAAAAAAAGTGTAAATGTGTTTGT
>NC_045737.1:38138822-38140771 GCF_008692095.1 Etheostoma spectabile | reverse complement strand
ATGCATCTGTGTCTATGATGTGTAAATAATAATGTGTAAATAACTAAAGCATACGATTTACTGCAGGATAAAAGTAGAGAAAGGGGGTTGGACCTGAGAAGTTGTTTATCAACTTCTTCCTTCTCCTTTTGAACATGGGAAATTGTTTTGTTTTGTTTGAATGATTTTCAATTTTGGAAGACTGTGCTGAGACCTTATTTATCTGTCATATTAATAATACATGTTTGCAGGAATGCATGTATATACATCTTTTACTTAAATGTTGTTTTTTTGTTCAAATAAACTATTAAACAAACAAAAGCATGCTTCTGGGCTCACCACTTGTTGTTCTTGTAGGCGTGTGGGTTGACTATGTCTCTGATGAAGCTGTAGTAATGGCCGCCGTCGGCGGTGCCCGTGTGCACCGTGACGCCGATGAGGTCGTACTCGTAGCTCTCCGTGACTTTTGCCTCGCCCTCTTCCCGAAAACCTGCAGAGCACAAACATCCAGTATATACACCATGTATGTTCGCTCATGACGTGAAACACAGACTTTCAGGAACTTGAAACATATTTGTGGTCTTTAATAATTGTTGTCATTTGTAGTGTTTTGTGATGTTTGGACGGACCCTCTTTGCGCTCCCCTTTGCCCATGAGGAAGTCCTCGGTGTAGGGCGTCATGTCGAGGCGCAGCGGGAAGGAGAAGTGGGTGTTCACCTTCTCCTTCATCATCGTCACCATGTTGAAGGTGTACCTCATGGTGTTGAAACTCAGGATCCGTGGCAGCTTTTTGAAACACGCCCTTTGAGAGGAGAGACAAAGCAGGGTGTGAGATAAATTAGGTTTTAGGTTTTAAAGCCCAGTTCAGACCCACGATTCGTGACGAGACAAAACTGTTTTAGAACAGTGCAGGATAACGTTACAGCACCCTGAAGCGGCCCGTCTTAACTACACTCAAGTCGCAATGGTACGACTCAGCTGGTGGAGTCTCCAGAGGCTGGTTTTAGAGCGTAAGAGACTTCTCCTGTTTCAACAGCCAATAGAGAAGTCAGCTGGTGAAGTCTCCTGAGGCTGGTTTTAGAACGTAAGAGACTTTTCCTGTTCAACAGCCAATAGAGAAGTCAGCTGGTGAAGTCTCCAGAGGCTGGTTTTAAGACGTAAGAGACGTCAGCTGGGTAAAGTCAGCTCCAAACTATGGAAATAAAATTATCCATAATCCCTTTTTTAATTCCCTTTCTTGCCTCGTCCCATTGGTGTAAACTAGCAGGTTTCGGACCGGAGCGTTGCAGGTAGTTTTAAGCCCGTCTTGTTGTGAATCTTTAGTTGCCAAATTGTGTTTTTTTTTTTCTTTCTTTAAACGTGCTGCTTTAAATAAACTGATCCACCGACCTTTTCTCTGCACGGACCTTCTTGCCACACTGGGAGCAGGTGTACATGTTGTCGCCCTCCAGAGTGTCTTTGATCGTCACCTCATCCAGAGATTCCTGGAAAAAGACAACAGAAAGATAATAATAATAATAATAAATTGAATTTGTATAGCGCTTTTCCCGAGCTCAAAGTCGCTTAACAGGGTAGAGACAGTGTTTGTTTAAACAAAAAAAAAAAAAAAAAAAAAAACTAAGGATAGGCAGAACGAAAAGATGGGTCTTCAGACAGGACTGAAAAATGGTGAGGGACTCAGAGATGCGGATCTCATGGGGGAGGGAGTTCCACAGCCTTGGAGCTGCCCTGGAAAAGGCTCGGTCCCCAAAACTGCGGAGCTTTGACTTGGGGACATAGAGGAGACCGGCTGTGGTGGATCTGAGGGCCCGTGAGGGTTGGTAGAACCCTGAAGATGTTCTCAGTGTCAGTGTTTTTCCTCTTCTATCTGATATTTCTGGATTAATATTCCTGCTGCAGTTATAAGTATGTTGCATTTTCCTGCTGTCAATTTTGGGCTCATTTTATTGAGAAAACGGCTCCGACAGAGG
>NC_045737.1:38138492-38138733 GCF_008692095.1 Etheostoma spectabile | reverse complement strand
CTCTGTCGGAGCCGTTTTCTCGCTCGTCTCTCAAAAATTCATAAACAAACGCACATGTTTGTCTGGTTGATTGACTGATGATTTTCAGCAAACTACGGTACATTTTGGTGGTCACGTGGCTTTAAATAGCCATCAAGACCCGCCTCATGTGTATTTTGAACCAATGACGGAGCGTTCTCTGCTGCACGCGTCATGAAAAGACCGACGGATACAAAATGCTGCGCCACGCAGCAGCCGGCGG
>NC_045737.1:38138122-38138482 GCF_008692095.1 Etheostoma spectabile | reverse complement strand
GTTGCGCAACGCAGTAACCGGCGGTAGATGTAACGTGACGGCGCGAAGCATCCGGCGCAAACGGGTTAAAGAGGAGGAGAACTTTCTCAACACAAAGAGACACTTCATCCTTCCGTTTGTCACAAACATTCAACATCAACACATCTGGAGATACGTGGTTTTCACAGGACAGGAAGGGGGATGAAAACCTGTCATCTGCCTCAGTTTTGAAGCACTGTTCTGTGTATTTCCTTGATGTTGTCCCAGTGTCTCCAGCATTCATCCCACCAGAGGGACAATGTCTCTCAGAGACAGACTGGATTCTCTGTAGCAAAGCTCAAATTGAGTCAGATCATCGTCCCGGAGGACTTCTGACACAGA
>NC_045737.1:38128685-38138096 GCF_008692095.1 Etheostoma spectabile | reverse complement strand
CGGGTTTCCTACTTTATCAAATCAAGGGAACAGCGGACTCGGTGGACAGGAACACGACTACAAATTAATTATGTTGTTTTGCGTCAGGTGGGCGTGTAAATATGTCTCTCATTTGAAAACTAAAGCGGTCAGACAATAATAATGGAGTATAAAGTACAATATTTGCCTTTGAGATGTACTGGAGTAAATGTAAATGTTCAACCACAAGGTGACCCTCTATTTTATTTTTTGGGTGCTTCGACCTTTCTGAAAGAGTTTTAAACGCATTGTATTGGTGTTCGAAAATTGCCTGCATGTGAATTAGGCCTAAGTAAAAAAACAAAAAAAAAATGTAACTGTCCAATCGGTCTTTTAACCTGGTAACCCTAACAAAAAAAAAACCCTCTTAAAATTCATACCATGGGAGTCTTTTCAGTGTCGTATTAGTAACTCAAATTAACTAATTTTGAGAGCAATTCCTGTTGTCAAAAAAAACTCCCCCAAAAGGGCCCCCAAAAACAAAGCAGATTAACACCAACTACCCGCATATTTTCCGCTCATATTTTTCCGATCATTTCTTTTGACACTGTCAATAACTCACTGTCGGACGGTTCTGATTGGGGCACTTTATGTAGAGCCATGCATCGGCCACCAGTTGTCGTCAGCCATCCGATCCAAACCACTGAACCGCAGGAAAAGAAAATTAAAAAAAAATGTACCAAATATGAAGTGTAGTGAAACACAACAAGCATATATTAATTGGGCTTGGGATTACAAGGACAAAGTGAATACCCACGATTTCCATTCAAAGTCGATTTTCATTTGTTTCCAGTGTTACTCTGTATCATATGAAACTAGAAGTGATAGGAGTCACTATATTGCCTGTTGATCTCCATTTAGGACAAAGACAACAGCTTGTGATCAAACCCCAGAATCCAGAAAGAAACAAACAGTGGCGCTTTGAACTGATAAAGGCAGCTTATTTTTTTCCTGTTTATTTCCATATATCCATTTAATTTCAACCTCGTCCGGCGGCTGGCTGGTTGTTTAACTGTATGGTGAGGATTTCGTCCCTGCAGCATGGTGGCTGGGGGGGGGGGGGGGGGTGGGGGGGGGGGGGGGGGGGGGGGTGGGTGGGGGGGGGGGGGGGGGGGGGGGAACACATCAGTCCGATTTCTTCCACAGTTTTAAAACCAATGGTGCCGACACTAAGTGAGCGTGCGTTACCATTCTCCTTGGATGAATGACGTCTCGGGACAAAGGACGTGCTGAGCTGCAAAGAAATACATTTAACCGTTACGTTTTGTAATTTGTAGCTTATTAAAGGTGTCACAAATCCATAAATTATAATAGCTATAATATTATATTATCAGTAAATGCTATGTGTTACTTTGTTATGTTATAGGGTTGTATGGTTTTACAATTTGAGTTATAGCGTCAAAGCAAAACATTTGGTATTTTCTTAAATTCCATAAACCTGTTTAATTGTCAATAACATCCTCTGCAAACCTTCTTTCCTGTAAAATTCTGACTTTAAAAGACGAAATAAACCGTGAATCTGTTTTATTGCTCACCTTAGCGTTCATGAGGAGACGGCTTTGGGGTCCGTTAGCGTGCTGGGCATGGCTGCTAGCAGAGCTGCAACATGAAACTGGGCGGGGGAGGGGGTCATAGAAACATCAATACCCTTAATAAGGACTTAAAAAGGGTACCACCGTTTTTCCCCACCTGAACCCTTTTTTCTATGTTTGTTGGCGAGAAGTGAGTACACATTTAAAAAACAACGCACCTTTCACAGAACGAAGGGTCCCAAAGTGCTTTAACATTAAAACCAAATAAAACAGCAGCACATGAAACACTGAGCCCTGTGGCTGGTTAAGAGCTGGTCTAAAGATTTGTCTTCAGGTTTTTTTTTTTCACAATTACCCAGAATCCAAAGCTCTCAAAGCTAAAGGAGGAGATTTCCAGAGTCTTGGACCACCACACGAAAAGCGCCATCACCTCTGGTTTTAAAAACCGTTCGGGGGACAGTTAGAAGGTCTGAAGGACGCAGAGAGACCAGAAGGACAAAAATTTTAAAATGCCTCTAAAACCTACTGGAAGCCATGAAGAGCTAATTGACTGATGGACAACAGTCTCTGACATGGGTCCAGTTTTAATAGAGATCGCTGCGAATCGCACAATGTGTGTGGACTATACACCCTGTGTTCACTGGATTTCCCTTCCACAAATGCTTGTTTGTTGCTGACAGGCTCGATTATCTTCTCAAGTGTCGTGACAACATATGGGAAGGTCCCTTCGATATAGACCATTGAAACCTCTTTGAGACCTTTCTGTATTACCAGAAACGGCTCTGAAGTTGCTAAGCGCAAACCCCCAGACTCCATTTAAAAAAAAAAATACTAATTTTACTGGTTGGAGAAAGTGAAGGAGACCCAAAAAAACGCTTTTCATAGTTTTTTTGCTTCTGTCTACTTTGATGAAGTGTGTTTCACGATTATCAAAATTGTTGTCCACATGGATCTGGTGAATTAGCAACGCACTATTGCAGATGTTTAAAAAAAGAACGTGGACCTCCTAGAAATCCGTTCATCCTGCCGTCATATTGCTTAAATATTAATCTGATTCTGTCAGCCACAAAACTAGTGATTTTGTGAGTCAATACAAGCTGGACCACGGCCCCTCTTAAACCCACATTGTACTTGTTGCCCTCTGCCGACTGGGCAATGTCGAAATTGTCAATCAATCATACCAAAAGCTTAGAAAACGGGTTGAAAAAATACGGTCCTAACCAGTCCTGCCTATGTTACCATCCCATTATTTTTTTGTAAAAGATAAATAACTATTTCTCCATGAGAGAGACGTGATACTAACTGGTATGTCCTATATTTATTAGGCTCTTATTTGAGGCTGGAGGCAAAAGAAACGTTAGTTCCCTTTAAATCCAATTATAACAATGGGTGAGACGCTTATTCCATTCTGGCAAAACATAAATATTTTCTAAGGTGTAATTACTTGTTTTTACGTGTACGTCCTCCTTAAGATTTATATTCATGTTTGTGCCTGATTACTGTTCTTCGGTAAAAACCCGTAATTTTCCCATTTTATTTTGATCAATTCTACTTTTCTATCGTCTACTCCCCCAAAAAGTAGTGTGTTCAAATATATTTTTATCCTGGAGGACTGCATTTTGTCGTGCCAAATCCACTGAAAGAAACACACAGACATGTTAAATTACCATTTAAATGTACTTTTACATGACGCAAACTCATAAAAATTAGTCCCTCAGTACCTCCAGCAGATCAAGGAGAGAACGTCAAAGCTGAGTCACTTCCGTTCTCCTCCTCCCTCCACCCCTCATGTGAGAAGTAGCAGTTAGGCACTGTTGTGTTCTGCGATATTCATCACACTCACCGTTAACCTTCGGGGTCCCTCACGTGGTGGCGAAAACCTAAGAGATTTTTAAAAAAAACTAAACATCTTTTACCTTCTCGAAAGAGCGTTCCTGAACTTGTCGGTGACGGAGTCGGAGGTTGTAGGTCTGAAAAGGAGAAACTAATGTCAGCTAAATCCAAAAGCGACAAATCCCATTTTGTTTTTTAATTTCTCTTCTGCTGCCTTACTCGACCGTCCTGTCCCCCCCGAACACTCGGATGCCAGCTGGGCCGGTCGAAGGGCTTCCCCTCGGCTCGGTGAACATGTACCTGCAAAGTCAAGTAGCATCGGCCGTCACTCTATATTGACGGGTTCCAACAACTATATAGCGACATTTGGGGGGCGTTCCCTGATGCCTAAAAAAAACACACAGCAACAGTAGACAGGCGCTTTTTTTTTTCTTCCCCATCCAACTTCACACCTTTTATAAAAGACTTCACTACTTGTCAGGAAGGGTCCAAAAATAAGCTCATCCAAAAGGTAGCTAAATTTTGGCGAGGTGAAAATCTGGCACAAGATACTAATAAAATGGTTGTGTTTGCGACCCAGTGATCTCGCCTTTACCCTCTGGGGCCTGAGGCCATTTTTACAGTTTAGTGTCCGTCCTGATTTATTTTTATAAAAAAAAGCTTTTAAACTAACCCGTGTCCTACAGTCCGTCTGAACATCAGTTTTTTTCAGGACAAACTGGGGTTATTCGAATATTTGGGGTGCAGTGATCACTTGCATTTAAAATGGTTGTAGGGCCCTTAAGCTAACTAAATAATGAATCTTCCAGATTGTTTGATTCACAGACAGATAAGTAGAATAAGGCCATTTTTCCTCTCTAAAACACTTCTCTATGTCTGGGATCCACACGTGGAGGAATAATGAATTATATTACTTATACAGTTGACAAAATCACAAACCTTTCTCAAAGAAAGTCAAGACGCGTTTGCTCTCATGACATTTACTTATGCCAAGAATAACTAATGTCATATTTATTGGTATTTACACACCCACAGCAATGGTTATACAACAAATGCGTGTCTAAATAGTGCGCCTCTTTGCCTTCCTAAAGCCTATTGGCCTTTTTAGTCCCTGCTGTCTGGCCTTCTACACGAGGTGACGTTATCTCCCCTATATGGGCATACGTTGGGCCGTTATTTTCTGAAACACAGGAAGAGACGAGCCGCTCCTAGGCGGCAGAAATGAGGCCATACCGCGATGAATTAATGACAATAACGTTGACCAATCGTGGATGTAACAGTGTGATTTAACGCCCAATCGGCTGAAAGTGCCAGTCTGGATAGAAAACACACCTGTAGAGGCCATAAGTACCCTGAATAACCTCCGTAACACCCTACCATCGTCAGGTTTTTAGACGCAACCGTTGGTAATCAATAGCTTGTATGGTTAAAATGATTAACCTATGAAATCCGAGGGGCTTTTTTTAAGAGGGTTAGCAATCTCAGGAAAATCATTCCTACCACAGGCAATAAACTCTGGTACACTCATCACTGGTGTGGATAGACTCCGAGACACCACACTACTGGGCTAAGGCACCTGCACCATTGGTTCATATTACACTTTAGGCAAACATTTAGCATATTATTTAAGCAGTTGCACCTTTTGTTTCCCACCTGTATATATTTAAATATTTGTTCTTATATTTTATTCCTATTATTAGTATTCTTATTATATCATGTTTTACTGTTGTATGTATATTTTTTCCTAGTATTAATTTATATTTATATTCTGTTTGTTTGACGATGTATGTTGGCTGCTGTAATTTTCCCATTTTTTTTCGGGAGCATATCTATCTATCTATCTATCCCAGCTATCTATCCTCTATCCATCTATCATCCATCTATCTATCTAGCCATCCTATCCATCTATCATCCATCCTATCTACCATCTATCCATCTATCTATCTGCTCTATTCATCCTACTATCTATCCATCTATCTAGTCATCTATCTACCCCCTAGCAGTTTTCTCATGCACTACAATGTTAATTTCTCTTCCTCCAAATTCTAAAATGTGGTTTTAAATATTTTCGACTACTTGGGGTCCCTAAACAGTCCTCGGATTTGCATAAACTGGAATCTGACTGGAAGTCCAGACTCTTGTGGATCCAATGTAGGCCAACCTATTCATTTGTAAGCCATTTCATTATATTATATACATTAAAAAAAGACAATGTTTTTAAACTTGACCCCAAAGAATAAAATGACTGTTGTCACTCAAGGATAACCCAGTCTCATGAAACATTCACACAAACTATACGTCTTTGGGCATTTAGAGTATTGATTACTTTCCACGCACTTATCTGCCAATAATGAGGGTTTCTAAGCGTTTCCACAGGCCCTTAGGGACAGACCCTAAGAGTTCTTTTTTGTCCATATTCATTCTCTCCCTGCAGACCAGAACGTGTGACCTTATATTTCACTCTAAAGAGGCTCTGTCACCCCTGTTTGTCACAAACTAAAATAGGATCGTTCTCCAGTATTTAGGGATTGAGTGAAGATGCTAGCAACAGTGTCCAAGGGATGTTCCAAATAAGATCGAGCACACATCATTTAAGAGAGCATTTTGTCATAAAACGAACACTATAAGAACAAATTCTAAATATCACTGCAATCACCACTGAATGAGTTACTTTATGGAACATCTGCATGAAGAGAGAAAAATGAAATCATCTATACCCATGAACATGTTCAGAGATTATATAACTTAATAATATTCAGGGATACGAAAAGGATTAAGCGATAGTATTTGTAGAAAGACTGTGTGGTTTCTTGGCTTTACCTACTGGTAGGTCTATATACTATATAGTCTATATGCTAATATCTCTACATACTAACATGTCTATAACGAGTCTAGTATGGATTGTGTTATTTAATCTGCTGTAGATAGATGGTATGAAAGAAGAGACAGGGAAGAAAAAAGGTAAATGTGTTTGTGTGTGTATGCATCTGTGTCTATGATGTTTTAATAAGTGTAAATAACTAAAGCATACGATTTACTTCACTGCAGGAAAATAGAGAAATGGGGTTGGACCTGAGAAGTTGTTTATCAACTTTTCCTTCTCCTTTTGAACATGGAAATGTTTTTGTTTTTGTTTGATTTTTTCAATTTGGAAGACTGACTGTGCTGAGACTTATTTATCTGTCATATTATAATACATGGTTCAGGAATGCATGTATATACATCTTTACTTAAATGTTTTTTTTTGTTCAATAACTCTAAACAACAAAAGCAGTCTTCTGTCGCCACCACTTGTTTGTTCTTGTAGCGTGGGGGTTGACTAGTCTCTGATGAAGCTGTATTACTGGCCGCCGTCGGCGGTGCCCTTGTGCACACCGTGCCCGCCGAGGATGTCTTACTCGTACGCTCCGTGACTTTTGCCTCGCCCTCTTTTCCCGAAAACCTGCAGAGCACAACATCCATTATAACAACCATTATGTTCGCTCATGACGTGACAACCACAGACTTTCAGGAACCTGAAACATATTTGTGGTCTTTTACTATGTTGTCATTTGTAGTGTTTTGTGATTTTTTTTGGACGGACCCTCTTTTGCGCTCCCTCCTTTGCCAGGGAGTCCTCGTTGTAGGGCGTCATGGTCGAGGCGCAGCGGAAGGAGAAGTGGGGTGTTCCACCTTCTCCTTCATCATGTGGGGCGCACCATGTTGAATGTGCACCTCATGGTGTTGAAACTCAGGATCCGTGGCATCTTTTGAACACTCCCGTGGAGCAGGACGACAAAGCAGGTGTGAGATAATTAGGTTTTTTAGGTTTTAAAGAGCCCAGTTCAGACCCCGATTCGTGACGAGACAACTGTTTTAGAACAGTGCAGGAGAACGTTACAGCACCCTGAAGCGGCCCGTCGTACTACACTCAAGTCGCAATGGTACGACTCAGCTGGTGGGTCTCCAGAGGGCTGTTTAGAGCTTAAGAGACCTCTCCTGTTTCAACACCCATAAGAAGTCAGCTGGTGAAGTCTCCTGAGGCCTGGTTTTGAACGTAAGAGACTTCTCCTGTTAACCGCAATAGAGAAGTCGCTGTGAAGTCTCCAGAGGCTGGTTTTAAGACGTAAGCGACGTCACTGTGTAAAGTCATCCTCCAACTAATTGAAAAATCAAATTATCATAATCCTTTTTTAATATCCCTTCTTGCCTCGTCCCATTGGTGTAAACTAGCAGGTTTCGGACGCGGAGCGTGGCAGTAGTTTTGCCCGTCTTGTTGTGAATCTTTGTCTGACTTTTTTTTTTTTTTTTTCTTTCTTTTAAACGTGGCTGCTTTAAATACACTGATCCACCGACCTTTTCTCTGCACGACCTTCTTGCCACACTGGGAGCGTGTCCATGTTGTCCGCCCCCGATGTCCTTTGATCGTCACCTCACCCGAGATTCATGAAAAAGACAAAGACAGATATCCTAATAATAATAAATTAATTTGTATATCGCTTTCCGAGCTCAAAGTCGCTTAACAGGGTAGAGACAGTGTTTGTTTAAAAAAAACAAAAACAAAAACTAAGGATAGGCAGAACGAAATATGGGTCTTCAGAGGGACTGAAAATGTGAGGGGCCTCAGAGATGCGGATCTCATGGTGGAGGGAGTTCCACAGCCTTGGAGCTGCCCTGGACCAGGCTCGGTCCCCAAACTGCGGAGCTTTGAACTTGGGGGACATAGAGAGACCCGGCGTGGGTGGATCTAGGGCCCGTGAGGGTGGTATAACCCCTGAAGATGTTCTCATTGTCGTGTTTTTCCTCTTCTACTGATATGTTCTGGATTGAGTATTCCTGCGGCAGTTATAAGTATGTTGCCTTTTCCTGCGGTCAATTTGGGCTCATTTTATTGGAAAACGGCTCCGACAGAGGAGTGGTAGATTTATGATGAAGACTCCTCCCTCCCAAACTCCTTCACTATTTTCCACCTCAACGTCCCCCAACGCCCACTCGCTGTCTCCTCCTCCTCTGTCGGACCGTTTCCTCGCGTCGTCCGCTCAAAAATTCATAAACAACGCACTTTTTGTCTGGTTGTTGACTGATGATTTTTCAAAGCAAACTACGGTACATTTGGTGGTCGCGGTGTTTTAAATAGCCATCAAGACCCGCCTCATGTGTATTTTGAACCAATTCGGAGCCGTTCTCTGCTGGCAACGCTTCCTGAAAAGACCGCCGGATACAAATTCTGCGCCACGCCCCGCCTGCGGGAGTTCATGAGTTGCGCACGCATAACCGCGGTAGCTGTAACGTGACGCGCGAAGCGCCGCGCAAACGGTTAAATAGAGGAGAACTTTCTCAACACAAAGAGACACTTTTTTCATCTTCCGTTTGTCACAAAACATGCAACATCAACACTCTGGAGATCCGTTGTTTTTCACAGGAAGGAAGGGGGATGAAAACCTGTCAGCTCTCAGTTTGAAGCACTGTTCTGGTATTTCCTTGATGTTGTCCCAGTGTCCTCCAGCATTCATCCCCACCAGAGGGACAATGTCTCTCAGAGACAGACTGGATTCCTGTTAGCAAGCTCAAATTGAGTCATATCATCGTCCAGATGACTTCTGACACAGAGTGTAGCCTGCCCCGGTTTCTACTTTATCCAAATCAAGGGAACAGCGACTCGGTGGACAGGAACACGCTACAAATTAATTAGTTGTTTGCGTCAGTGGCGTGTAAATATGTCTCTCATTTGAAAACTAAGGCGGTCAACAATAATAATGGAGTATAAGTTACATATTTGCCTTGAGATGTACTGGAGTAAAATGTAAAATGTGCTGTATTTATAAATAGCGCTTTTTCCATCTTAACAACTGCTCAATAGCTTTTACATCTACAGAAACTTCACCATCACACACATTCCTACACTGTGGCCGGGGCTGCCGTACCAAGGTGCCACCTGCTCCTCCGTAAACATCAACACATTCACACTCGATGCGCAGCACCGGGGGCAACTCCGGGGTTCAGTGTCTGCCCAAGGACACTTCGACAATGACTGCAGGGGCAGTGATCG
>NC_045737.1:38128520-38128660 GCF_008692095.1 Etheostoma spectabile | reverse complement strand
CGAACCACCAACCTTCCGATTGGCAGGCAACCGCTCTACCACTGAGCCACAGCCGCGAGTACTAATATGAACTAGCAAAAAATGGAATTACTCAAGTAGAGTACCGCAAATGTGTACCTAATAGGAGTGTGCAAAAAAAA
>NC_045737.1:38096521-38128495 GCF_008692095.1 Etheostoma spectabile | reverse complement strand
TGGTGTTGCTGTGGTGTGTTGTGTGTGTGTGTGTGTGTTGTGTGTGTGGATTACGCTGAGATATCAAACACAAGACCACTCTGCTGGAACGTGCAGAAGATGTTCACGTATCTCATGGTGAGTTTTACCACCTTATTTATACCTCTTAATTGTTGTCATAATCATCCTCTCCTTTAGATTTAAGAATAACGCCACAGAGAACACAACTAAGTAAAAAAAGAAAAGAAAGCAAGAATAAATGTGATCATCATTTTGTAGATTTGTGTCAAACATCGTACATTAAAGCAGTCGAACGCTGTATTCCTTTTTTTTTTGGGCTTGCATTGCAGTGTAGGCAGCTGTAGCTAACGCAAGGGACATGCACATGCATTTGTAGAACAGCCAATAGAAACGCCCTCTTTCTGAAGTGAGCTGTGATTGGCTGAAGTCTCCTGTCACCGTCTAGACTTTCTAAAGCCTGAAAGCAGAGCCAAGAGAAGATGCAGAAGTGTAGTTTTCTCTCAGACCCCTTGAGTTACACTGACACAATACAATAATAATTTAAAGTTAAGTCTGAACCAAGACTCTGACCCCCCCCCCCCCCCCCCCCCCATGCAGGAGAGCGAGAGGAAGGCGTACAACCCCCGGCCGTTCTGTAAAACCTACACCATGCACAACAGCCTCTGAACACCGGGGAGCAAAGGACTGACGGAGTATCTTCACCGACCTCATCACCAAGATGAGGAGATGTCACAGGAGCGGGTACACACCACACACACACACACACACACACCACACACACACACACACACACACACACACACACCACACACACACACACACACACACACATCCACACCAAAACATACGCACACACACACCACACACACACACCACACACAACACACACACACACTTCACTCACATCAACACCAAACATACGCACACACACACACACCAGATACAACACACACACACACACACACAAGACCCCAACACACACACATACCCCAACACACACACACCCCAAACACACTCACACCACACACAACACTCACTCACACACACACACACAACACACACACACACCACACACACAACCACACACACCAAACATACGCACACACACCCAGATACACACACACACACAGATACACACACACACACACAGACACCCCAACACACACACATACACCAAACACACACACACCCCAAACACTACTCACACACACACACACACACTCACACACACAACACACACACACACACACACTCACTCACACACACACACACACACACACACACACACACACACACACACTACACATAACTTCGCACGGACACAAAGATAGACACACACTCACATGACACCCACAACTTCACACACACCACGACTTCAGGCACACATACACACAGGCCTAATAAAACCCTTTATTTTACAACTCCAAAAAACATCTTGCATAGATTTAAAATGTCCAAACATTTGGACAATTATGAACAAAAGAAAAAATGTTTGTCCATAATTGTCCAATCCTTTAAGGAATAAAGACACATTTTCCGTTCACAGAGTGACCCAATAATGAAAGGAATTGGTCATAAAAACAGCAAAATCTCTTCACTTAAGGGACTTATAATGCTTCAGATTTAAGGAATAAAAGCACTTTTTCAAATTAGGTTTACGCACGTAGAGGAACGTAACAAAAACTAACAAATGGAAGAAATTGCAGATTTATGTTTAAGCATAAATAATAATTATATTGAAATATTGAATAAAGATGTTACTAATGAACGTGTCTTATTTCTTCTCACAGAAAAACACAGTGAAGACTTTGTTTGGAGGCGTCATCACCAACAATGTGGTGTCTCTGGTGAGTTCGAGGACACACATTTGATTTTTTTTAAAGAAGGAATATAGAAGATTTTTTCCCCCAAAACTTTGATCTCAAATATTTTGAGGACGGTAAAGCTCCTAACACGTCTCCTTGGCTTTGATTTCATTTTATCCTTGTAGGTTTTTTGCTTCATTTTTTGATGCAATTGATTTAAAAATTAAGTACAAAATTCTATTATTGTTATGTTGGTTATCACTGATATGTCTTAATCTACTGGGTATTACGACTTCGGAGATAGACGGTGGGTGCCTGTTGGTCAGCGCCTTATCCTGCATTTGTGCGAAACTACGGAGTGTTGTATTTTTTGAGAGATACGATTTATAAAGGTAAGGATTATTTACACGCGAAATTGATCATTGTAGTAATACATGAAAGTGGACATATATCACGTGTTATCACGCGACATTTTTCCAAACAAGAGACTCACTTCGATGTAACGCCAAATGCTATTGGTGGGAAAGTTTTGAAGAAATGGATAGGGAGTGATCTAAACATCCCCATACTATCGCGAGAACTGGAGAATACACAACACTGTCCTGTATTGTAAACAATATGGTTTATAGAAATTTATGAACGAGCGGAAGAAAGAAAACTCTGCCGGGCTCGCTACATGTAATGGTGTGGCAGAGAAGAGATTTTGTACAAAATATCTAAATTGTTGGTGACGGCATTGTAACAACTTAGGTCCAACAATACCTCTTTAGGGAGAAAAAAACTTTACAACTTATTTTGCGGGGACTAAGAGTAAATCCAACTATTAGGGGTGGAGGTGGGGGGAAACTCGAAAGTAGACAACACGTCTGTTTTGAGGTTAAGTGAAAGAGTGGTAGGAGCTTCGCGTAGTAAATAACCCAACAACTATCTCACATCTGTAACAAAAATTATGTAAAAAATACTTTATTGCCCACCTAGGGTGTTGTGGGTGATAACATTAACTATCAAAACTCAGGTCGTATGAATGGGAACAACGAAAGTAGTGACAGCATATTTTGAGGTAAAAATTTACAAAATATTTGTGAGGGTAAAAGTGTACAAATATTGAGGGGTTTAAAACGAACTTGTACAAACGATATTTGAGAAAGGGTGAAAAATGTTACAAAATTATTTGAGTAGGGAAAACAAACTTAAAAATTGTTTGACGGGCGAAAAAATTCTTATCAGCATAGTTTTGAGGGGGGGGGGGTTTAAGCGAGGATTACCAAATTTTTTATAAAAAAGTGGGGAGGGGAAAATTTTAACACAAATCTAGTTTGTTAATGTGGGCAAAAATTTAATTCATTTCCGAGACCATATATCGAAAACCGCTTATCTGTGTAAGCCTAGGCCAACTAAAAGGCCTGGTATCAGGACGGTTATTTGGACGATAGTAGCTGGGTAACCAACTTGCAATTGCGAGTAACATATCGCCATCTACGAGTGGAGCTGGGTGGGTAATCGACTACAGTAAATACCGTGTGGTATAACACAGGAGGTTTAAGTGGGCGGTAGCTTGGGGTGGCCACAGACTTGGGATGCGTGGTTAAAGGTGACGAATCTATGCGCTTGGGTATAGGTCGTTGTTGTCAGGTTAGAGCAGTGTTGTTGAAACCTCGTAGGTCAGTTGGCGGGGAGGAGCTGTGGGCCGTTGGGTAGGCACTCGGTGCCGTTGGTCCTGAGGGCAGGGCCGTACCGGAGGCTTCAAGGTCGAAAGATACGTGTTCAGGACGGTGAGTGGCAGGGCAGGGAGCCTCTTGGGGCAGTGGCGGGACATTAGGACCGTCTAGCTAAATTGACGTAGCAGGCAAACTCACTGTTGACGGACCAAAATCGACGCCAGGCTGACGGGGGGGACAATGGTAAAGCAGGCCAAAGTGGGCAAAAATGCACAATCAAGTCAAAATTTTAGGCTCATATATATTCGATCACAAAAATGATTTCCATTAAAAAACAATTCAGATATGTAGGATGTTGATTTTTCCTGTAATAGTATAACGCGATTACAAAAAAAAAAAATATTAATCGATTTTGGGAATCTATGAATCGATTTGGACTCAGTAGAGCTTGAATGATTCAGAAATGTGAATCTTTGTGTTTTTTTTTATTTTTTTTTGCACCTCTATTGTACACATTTGCGGTACTCTACTTGAGTAATCCATTTTTGCTAGTTCATATTGTACTCGCGGCTGGGGCTCAGGTGTAGAGCGTTGCCTGCCAATCGGAAGGTGGTGGTTCGATCCCGCCCCTGCAGTCATGTCGAAGGTCCTTGGGCAAGACACTGAACCCCGAGTTGCCCCGGCTGCTGCCATCGGAGTGTGAATGTGTATGATGTTTATCGGAGGTAGCAGGTGCACCTTGTACGGCAGCCCCGCCACAGTGTATGAATGTGTGTGAATGTGTGAATGTTTCCTGTAGATGTAAAAGCCTTTGAGCAGTTGTTAAACTGGAAAAGCGCTATATAAATACAGCACATTTTACATTTACATTTCCCAGTACATCTCAAAGGCAATATGTACTTTATCTCCATTATTATTGTTGACCGTCTTTAGTTTTCAAATGAGAGACATATTTACACGCCACCTGACGCAAACAACATATTAATTTGGTAGTCGTGTTCCTGTCCACGAGTCCGCGTTCCCTTGATTTGATAAATAGGAAACCGGTGTGCAGGCTACACTCTGTGTCAGAAGTCCTCGGGACGATGATTGACTCAATTTGACTTTGCTACAGAGAATCCAGTCTGTCTCTGAGAGACATTGTCCCTCTGGTGGGATGAATGCTGGAGACACTGGGGACACATCAAGGAATACCAGAACAGTGCTTCAAAACTGAGGCAGATGACAGGTTTTCATCCCCCTTCCTGTCCTGTGAAAACCACGTATCTCCATATGTGTTGATGTTGAATGTTTTTGACAAACGGAAGGAAATAAGTGTCTCTTTGTGTTGAGAAAGTTCTCCTCTCTTTAACCTTTGCGCGCGCGTGCTTCGCGCCGTCACGTTACATCTACCCGGTTTACTGCGTTGCGCAACTCTGAACCTCCCGCGTCGCTGCGCGTGGCGCAGCCTTTGTATCCGTCGGTCTTTTCATGACGCGTGCAGCAGAGAACGCTCCGTCTGGTTCAAAATACACATGAGGCGGGTCTTGATGGTATTTAAACGCCACGTGACCACCAAATGTCCGTAGTTTGCTGAAAATCATCAGTCAACAACCAGACAAACATGTGCGTTTGTTTATGAATTTTTGAGGAGACGGACGAGGAAACGGTCCGACAGAGAGGAGAGTTAGACAGCGGAGGGCGTGGGACGTTGAGGTGGAAGATAGTGAGGAGTTTGGGGGGAGGAGCTCTTCATCATAATCTACCACTCTCTGTCGGAGCCGTTTTCCAATAAAATGAGCCAAATTGACAGCAGAAAAGCAACATACTTTAACTGCAGCAGAATATTATCCAGAAATATCAGATAGAAGAGGAAAAACACGACACTGAGAACTCTTCAGGGTTCTACCACCCTAGCACGGCCCTCAGATCCCCACAGCCGGTCTCTCTATGTCCCCAAGTCAAAAGCTGCCGCAGTTTGGGGACCGAGCTTTTCCAGGCAGCTCAAGGCTGTGGAACTCCCCCCCCATGAGATCCGAATCTCTGGAGTCCCGTCCCTTTTCAGTCCTGTGAAGACCACATCTTTTCGTGGTTTGCCTATCTAGTTTTTTTTTTTTTTTTTTTTTTTTTAAACAAACCTGTCTCTACCCTGTTAAGCGACTTTGAGCTCGGAAAGCGTATACAAATTCAATTTATTATTATTATATTATCTTTCTGTTGTCTTTTCAGAATCTCTGTATGCAGGTACGATCAAAGACACTCTGGGAGGGCGACAACATGTCACTGCTCCCGTGTGGCAAGAAGGTCCTGCAGAGAAAGTCGGTGGATCAGTTTATTAAAGCAGCGCACGTTTAAAAGAAGAAAAAAAAAAAAAAAAAAAGTTCAGACTAAGATTCACAACAAGACGGGCTTAAAACTACCCCTGCACGCTCCTGTCCGAAACCTGCTAGTTTACACAATGGGACGAGGCAGAAAGGGATTAAAAAAGTGATATGGATAATTTTATTTCATAGTTGGAGCTGACTTTACACCAGTGACGTCTCTTACGTCTTAAAACCACCTCTGGAGACTTCACCAGCTGACTTCTCTATTGGCGTTGAACAGGAGAAGTCTCTTACGTTCTAAAACCAGCCTCAGGAGACTTCACCAGCTACTTCTCTATTGGCTGTGAAACAGGAGAGTCTCTTACGCTCTAAAACCGCCTCTGGACTCCACCAGCTGAGTCGTACCATTGCGACTTGAGTGTAGTACGACGGGCCGCTTCAGGGTGCTGTAACCGTTATCCTGCACTGTTCTAAAACAGTTGTCTCGTCACAGAATCGTGGTCTGAACGGGTGCTTTAAAACCTAAACCTAATTATTCTCACACCTGCTTTGTCTCTCTCTCAAAGGGCGTTTCAAAAAGCTGCCACGGATCCTGAGTTTCAACACCAGAGGTGACACACTTCAACATGGTGACGATGATGAAGGAGAAGGTGAACACCCACTTCTCCTTTCCGCTGCGCCTCGACATGACGCCCTACAACCGAGGACTCCTCGGGGAGGGAGTCGCAACAAGAGGGTCCGTCCAACAAACTCCACAACACTACAAATGACAACAATATAAAGACCACAAATATGTTTCAAGTTCCGAAAGTCTGTGTTTCACGTCATGAGCGCAATTACATGGTTATATACTGGATGTTTGGCTCTGCAGGTTTTCGGGAAAGAGGGGAGGCAAAAGTCACAGGAGAGTCACGAGTACGCCTCTCGGCGTGCCGGTGCACACGGGGCACCAAGGCCGCACGGCGGCCAGTTACTACAGCTTCATCAAGACCTATAGTCAACCCCCCGCTACAGAACCAAGTGGTGACCCAGAAGCAGCTTTTGTTTGTTTAATAGTTATTGAACAAAAAAACAACATTTAATAAAGATGTATATACATGCATTCCTGCAAACATGTATTATATAATATGACAGAAAATAAGTCTCACACAGTCTCAAAAAAATTGAAAATCTCAAACAAAACAAAACATTTCCCATGTTCAAAAGGAGAAGGAAGAAGTTGATAAACAACTTCTCAGTCCAACCCCCTTTCTCTACTTTTACCTGCAGTAAATCGTAGGCTTTAGTTATTTACAATTATTATTACACATCATAGACACAGATGCATACACACACAAACAATTTACCTTTTTTTTTCTTCCCTTTCTTCTTCTTCTTTATACCATCTATCTACAGCAGATTAAATAACACATCCATACTAGACTAGTATATAGACATGTTAGTATGTAGATATTATGCATATAGATTATAGTATTAGACTACCAGTATGTAAATGCCAAGAAACCACACGTCTTTCTACAATACTATCGCTTTAAGTCCTTTTCGTATCCCTAATATATCATTTTATATAATCTCTTGAAATTGTTCATGTATAGATGATTTCATCTTCATGCAGTGTTCCATAAGTAACTCTCAGTTGTGATGCAGTGATATTTAGCATTTGTTCTTATAGGTTTCGTTTATGTACAAAGTCCTCTTAAATGATGGTTTGCTCTCTCTATTTGGAACATCTTGGACACTGTTGCTAGCCTCTTCCACTCCATCCCTCCACTGGAGACGCTCTTTATTTAGTTTGTGACAACAGGGGTGACAGAGCATCTTTGAGTGAAATAGCAGGTCAACCGTCTGTGTCTGCAGGGAGAGACTGATTATTGGACAAAAAAGCACTCTAGGTCGGCCCTACTGTTCCTGAAAACTGCTTAACACACACACACACACACACACACACACACACCAAACATACGCACACACACACACAGATACGCACACACACACACACACACACATATAACAGACACATCGTATGAAAATCCACACTCGGTTTCCAGTTTAACCCTCATGTTGTCCTCGGGTCAGATTGACCCGTTTTTCTGAATCAGTGTTGTTTTTAAGTCCCCAAATAACATGATTGATTCCAACGCTCTTTGCCAAGTACAAATCTCTAATTTCATTAATTTTGGGTCTTATTCAATTTTATAGCATTTGAAAAACAACTGAAGTGTTGTTGAAATAGTATTGAGTAAAAGTTGACATATTCCAGTCTGTGATTATCATCAACATCCATTCCTTTAATTTTAGTCTCAATAATTCCTCATTTCTGCATTTCTAGCTCAAACATTAGGTTTAATTTCCTATAAATGAGGTTTATTGACCATAAATTCCAAAAATAACTGTAAAACTAAAGTTAATATGTTAGTGTGAAGTGATAAACATTGAAAAAAGCGTCAAAAGTGTTGGAAAAAAAGGGACAAAAACATGAGGAAAAAGTGTTGATTTTCAATTTTGACAGGAAGACAACACAAGGGTTAGATGATGCTCTGCCCTTTTAGTCGTCTTGCAGGTACGGACCTTGGCGGTGAAGACCGCCTGGCGGGCCTCGGGGATCATGTAGAGCTGCTGGATGGTGGAGGCCAGGTAACAGGTTGCTCCCAGGTTAGTCAGGCCCACGAAGCGGCACTCGGCCCGGACGTCGTCGTGGGGCCAGTAGTCCCACTTGTACGGGGCGTGAGAGGCTACAGGAAGAAGTTCAGAAGGCAGGTTTTTAATGTAAGCAAGTAAAAGTAAAAGTTTATTAATGTCTGTAGGCCGTGGCTTTTCTGGTACTTTCAGAAAACAAATGTCACTGTAAAACCCATCGATAATTCTGAAGGACAAACCATCTATAAATGAGTGGATTTATATATTATATATATATATATGTTATGGAAAGAACTACTTTCAAACTAAGGAACCAAGCTGATATTTTTTGAAGAGAACTGGTCAAAATGGTTGAGCTATGTGTCATAAATCATCAAAATAAGGTTGAAAGTCTTTTAATAAGAAATGTCTTTTCCCTATCCTTGTGCAGTATCTTTATAAATTTTACTTTGTTATGTGCTTGGGTTCAGCTGCTGTTTTACTTGGTGCTCAACTCCTCCCCTCATCGTGTTAAGTCCTAAATCAAGAACCCCCCCTTTTTGTCCCCTATTTTCAAACAGCATCTTTACATTTTCTCTATGCATGATGCACTTATGGCAACTGCTGTTCAACTTGACGCACAGATCCCCCCCCCGCCACGTCACGTTATGTTGTATGTTCCGTGCCCAGAAGGCACATGCTGTATGTTCATGTTAAAAGAAAACCAATAAAAAGTAAATACAAAAAACACATCAATAATTCTGACATTAACTCATAAAAAAGTGTCATGTGAAAGGGGTTCGTCTGCACAGATCATGGATGTATAACAAAGCCTGGATACATCATTCGAGGCATAGGCCGGTTCAATCAGAGTTGCATATAAAGCCATCATGGAGCCGCTTCTGGATTGTCCCATAGAGCAGGCACATTAGAGACCTCTGCCGGCCGAGACCGCTACTTCAGATTTAGCACTCTGACTAACATAAATTGGGATTTAATCATTTAAAAACGTGCGGCTCTTCTAGACTTTCCGAGTGTTAATGGACTGAATAGATCAGATTCTGTTAGCAAAGCGAGTCATTTGTCGGCGCTTGTAATGCTAAAAAAAAAAGAAATGTATCCACTGACAACATGGCATCATGACTTTGTGTAAATATACACGGCAACTTCCTTAAGCTAAGTGTTATCTGTACACATTTTGTGATATTTGTGTGTATGTCTAGTCTATGCTACAGCGGGCATAAATATACACGCCACTTGGCGTGTTATTGGGAGAAGAAAGCTACTGTTGGGTTTAGGAAACGTGACACGCGGGACACGATCCCTGGTCTCCTTTCTTACACCCAACTGGTTCTACTTCTCCTAAACTTAACCGTAGCTTTCTTCTCGCGATAACACGGCTAGTGGCGATAACGCAGCAAGTGGCAAGTTGAGTTTAGGAAACGTGACACGCGGGACATCCTCCCCGGTCTCCTGGGTGAAAGTCACTCCGACCAACTTACCTTTGAAGATTTTCGCCGTTCCATACTACTCGCTACGGCGTAAATTCACACACAATGGCAAGGTTACATAAGTCAAAGGAGGCCAAACCGCGTTGATAAACACGTTAAAAAGCGAGAATGCGTCTTGATAACACGCCAACAATGACATGCGAAATGGCGTGTCATACATTCGCCATTTTACGAGATCAGTCTGCCACTGATTATAGACGTCTCGTTGAATAGGGAAAAGTATTTTTGGACCAGAGGGCATCCCCGTTTGGCCGCCAAGTGTTTAATTTGCTTCAATGCCCGCCGCACCGCACTTTGAGATATATCACCAACTCTGCAGCTCTAATGAGACTTTTGGCACATTGTTGTAGCTTTGAAGCACATTTACTGTGTATTTCCTTGATGTTGTCCCAGTGTCTCCATTATTGATCCCACCGGAGGGACAATGTCTCTCAGAAACAGACTGGATTCTCTGTAGCAAAGCTCAAATTGAGTCAGATCATCGTCCCGGAGGACTTCTGACACAGAGTGTAGCCTGCACACGGGTTTCCTACTTTATCAAATCAAGGGAACAGCGGACTCGGTGGACAGGAACACGACGGTGGCTGCGTGTCAGCTGGGTGTGCACATTGTAAATGTTTGCTAAGCTGGAGTCATGGTGGTGTGTGGGATATTCCAAAATATCTGCATTAATTATCAGCAATAGCATTTGGATGCAGTATTTGGGTTTCTGAATGCATTGATAAATGTTGAATACACTACCGGTCAAAGGTTTGGGGTCACTTACAAATTTCCATTGCACTCCATTCTAGACAGAATAGCAGCGGAGATCAGTTGCGGATTGTTTTTTTTTTAACTAGGGCAGCAGATTTCAGATTACATTATGTGCTTATATAACTGCAAAAGGGGTCTCCAATATTTCCTCATTAGTTTTTTTAAATGATATCAGATTAGTGAACAGAATGAGCCTTTGGGACATCGGATGAATGGTTGCTAATAATGGGCATTGTAGATATTATATTAAAGATTAGGCCCCCCCACTCAGATCAGATGGTATTCTGTCTAGAATGGAAATTTGTAAGTGACCCCAAACTTTTGACCAGTAGTGTATATGCCATGAATGTGTGACCGACAGTATGATCCATTGTGTGATAAAATACCACCTTTACTGCATTATTTCCCAAAATCTTTAGTATAGATTAAAGGTCTCATGGCATTTACGGCCACAGATGAGAGAAGAAACTACAAAATATTCACATTTAAATTTAATTTACACTTAAATCTGAGTATTTTTACCGTTCTTCCGTAAAATAATGACTCAGTCCGATTGATCGCTTATCAAAACAGCTGATTAGTAATGTAACTGCTAGTCGATTCATCTTTGTAGCCCTAGTTAGTCAATTAAAAACTATAAAAGTAAGCAAAAAAGTATTTTAAATGGCCAAGGTTAGTCATTCCGGTGTTAGTATTTGAAAGTTGGAAACCTGGTTCATTGGTTTTTGCGTGCAGCTAGTGTTGGAATTTAAGACGTTACATGTGTTTAAACACTGTGTGAGAGTTGCCATATAGATTATACATTTAAACCAAAAGGCAAAAGCATTATTTCAACATGAATTAAGACATGTTGGTCATGCATTAAGTTGTTTCGCAATACTCCTTTTCTCTAAGATAAGGTGGTCTGGTACATTCCATGATAATCCAGCTTCTCCTAAATGTGTCGGAAGTAGAATTGATTGTTAGGGTTTGCTTCCTGAGTCTGGTTCCTGTCCCTCTTTAACAGTCCAACTGATCTTTTGCTTTGCAAGTCCTGAACTGAGGGTCATAAACTTTCAGTCTCATTCCAACTGAAAAGATAAGGAATAAGCACACAAACACATCACATCATAGTGACCTGGAGACTCCCCCCTTAGTGGATAAATCTAGGGGTGCAAGAGCCAAAGAGCCAGACTAATTTGGGGGAGAGCTGGGTTAGTTTGACTCTGTATTTGTCTCTAGAATATCCTCCGTAATAAAAAGGATTCACACATCAACATCTGAGATTCTGTCTTCTACTAATTGACTGAACCCTGAGACCCGAGCAGGAGGATTTAGCTCCAACACAGCAGTTTTCTTGAGAGAGAAAGGTCTGCTCTACAAATGTAGTAACAAATCAAAAAAAACAAAGTGAAGTGGCCGCCGTCCTCACCTTGCATGTGCTGCGACATGACCCAGTTGTGGAGCAGCCGGTAGTTCTCCACGGAGCCCTTCACCGTCTCCACCAGCAGGTCGTAGGCGGCGGCGCGGGCGGCGTGGGACTTGCATTTGGGCTGAGCGCGGTCGGCCAGGCTGGGCAGCAGGAAGAGCAGGTTGTGGACGTCGCGCAGGAACTCCTGCCCCTCGCGGGAGAACTTGAAGGGGGGCTTGTGTTTGAGGACGCTGGTGGCGAGACGCAGGAGGCCCGTCAGCCCGTCGTCCTCGATCGCGCCGTCCTGCTGGTCCAGGATCTCCCGGCTGGAGGAGAGGGGAACACCGGAAGTCACGGCAGGGTCGGTGTTACACTTCCAGACTGAACAACGCGCTCTACACTTCACCTCAAGTCTTACGGCTGATTTAGGCTTCTGTGACGGCTCCACGCACAGCGCTCACTATAGCCTAAGTCAACGTTTCCCAAACTGAGGGTCGGGACCCAAAATGGGTCGCAGACCCGTTTTATTGGGTCGCCAATTGGCAGAGAACAGACTAAATGCTCAGCATGAGCTCAGAATGGCACTTTCAAAAACCGAACCTAGACTAGATCAGCTGGTTGATATCTTCAACCAGACACAGACATCTCATTAAATTCAAGTCAGCATTATTTAAACAAATGTTGGTGTGGGTACTGAGGGATGATGGGAGGAGATAAGAAAATGAGCTGAGGAAGGGGTGAGACACAGAAAGGAGAATAGAGACCTTTTCTGTTTTTGTTTACTTTTATAATGGAATAAATATACTTCATATACATTTAAATTCATGGTTTTGTTCCGTAAATTTGGGTCCCGGGGAGACACCAAATTTCTCTTTTGGGTCTTGAGCTGAAAAAGTTTGGGAACCACTGGCCTAAGTAAATGGCCTGAAATTTAGACTTGACCCTAAGTAAATGGCCTGAAATTTAGACTTGTGCGTTGGTGTGTGCATCGATCTCTTCAAGAGAACAGCAGGGCCGGCAGAGTCCCCCCTGTTCTTCCAGACCATGGTGGGAAATCTGTAGCAGGAAAGGTCAACCCTGTCCCTGATTTCATGTTGTTTACGGAGAAGGAGAACCCGGAAATGAGTCGAGGCAAACGGTGACGCTACCAAGCCACGGCCGAATGACGCGCGTTGCTGCAAAGTGCATTTATATTTTTTGAGAGGTTCACATCAGGCTACGTCGCACGGTCGGAGTCTTCAAGCACCTACGTACATTAGCCACGACATTGATATAACGCAGAAGCATAATTCTGCCTTTATGTGTTTGTTTATAAAAAAGGAAGTTGACAGGGCGCCTTTACTCAGAGTGTGTCCCAGTGTCTCCATTATTGATCCCACCAGAGGGACAATGTCTCTCAGAAACAGACTGGATTCTCTGTAGCAAAGCTCAAATTGAGTCAGATCATCGTCCCGGAGGACTTCTGACACAGAGTGTAGCCTGCAGATGAGTTCCCTGGGAACCTTCTTTTATGACTATTAGATTAGGTAGGACTGGGCAATCTATCAAAATAAAACAATATCATGATATGAGACTAGCCATCATCTTAGAGTTGGGATAATGTAATACTGTGATATGACATACAGTAATTGTCCTTTCCTGATTTTCCAGGCAGCGTAACCATAAAGTGATGTCCTTTTCTGAATTGTCTAGACCAGGGGTCTTCAACGTTTTGCAGGCCAAGGACCCCCAAACTGATGGCGAGATGGAGAGGGGACCCCCTAATTATATATATTGTAAAAAATTGTGTTATATCAAACTGGTCCTATAGTGCCATGTGTGCACTGATGACTGAAAGACATCTTCTTATAAAAAAAAGTCTAATCAACCAAAACTTTCGCGACCCCCATGCAGTACCTCCGCGGACCCCCTAGGGGTCGCGGACACCCTGTTGAAGACCCCTGGTCTAGACTGTAATCACGGTTCTATTGTTAGCTTTTACCCACATAGTCATTGTAATGACACTACTGATGATTATTTATCCCAATATTTTGTAAAAGCACCCATTTTCAACCCTACAATATTGCCGCAAAATCGACATTTAGGTATTTGGTCAATAACATCGTGATATTTGATTTTATATTTTCCGCCCTTAGATAGAGTAATAGAAAGTTTTACTAAATCCTGATGCAACCTTAAATCAATGCAAAAGATGGGTTATCCGTCAAGTTTTACAAACTCTTTCTGGACAAGTATTAAAATGTCACCAATTTAAATGATATGCAACACAAATCTGCAGGCTATCGGCCCAGTAAGAACTGGCTGGATATAAACTTGAGTGTCTGACCTCCTGATGCAGTCGGCGAGGTGTCGGGCCAGAGCGTCCAGGTCCAGCAAGGTGGTCTGCATGGCGCCGGCCAGCGACAGAGAGGGAGAGACCTTCTGTGAGTTCAAACAGACCAATACTAGCAACAGCTCAATGAAAAAAAACATCCCAACAATACTACTGAATGTTAAACAAAATGAAGGGATAGACTTATTATCGTATCTGTGTTTTATTTGCTTGATAAGAGATAAAGTTAATGAACTTAAATGTGTTCTACTTTGGCTCAGCTACAGCTCTTCGTCTGTCCCTCTGCTTTGGTTTCACTCACCACCGAGTCTGACTTAAAGTGCTCATATTCTGCTCATTTTCAGGTTCATAATTGTGTTTAGAGGTTGTACCAGAATAGGTTTAGTTTTCAAAAAACACTATATTTTTGTAGTACTGCACATAGCTGCAGCTCATCTTTTCACCCTGTGTGTTGAGCTCTCTGTTTTAGCTCCAGAGTGAGACATCTCACTTCTAGTCCATCTTTGTTGGGAGTCGCACATGTGCAGTACCTACATAAGCACTACTAGCCAGTCAGGAGCAGAGTATGAGGGCCCTGACAGTACCTAGGTAAGGACTACTAGCCAGTCAGAAGCAGAGTATGAGGCCCTGACAGTACCTAGGTAAGGACTACTAGCCAGTCAGAAGCAGAGTATGAGGGTCCTGACAGTACCTAGGTAAGGACTACTAGCCAGTCAGGAGCAGAGTATAAGGCCCTGACAGTACCTAGGTAAGGACTACTAGCCAGTCAGGAGCAGAGTATGAGGTCCTGACAGTACCTAGGTAAGCACTACTAGCCAGTCAGAAGCAGATTATGAGGTCCTGACAGTACCTAGGTAAGGACTACTAGCCAGTCAGAAGCAGAGCGTGAGGGCCCTGACAGTACCTAGGTAAGGACTACTAGCCAGTCAGAAGCAGAGCGTGAGGGCGTGCCACAGTAGCAGTTAGGCGAGCATTATAACGTGTGTTACAAAGTGATGCACATTTGTCAGAGAAGTAAAGGCTGGACTACAACAGAGCAGTTTGGAGCAGTTTGGGAACAGTGTTTTCTGTTGGAGATGATGGAGGTGGACTTTGTTTTGTTTTTTCACTTTGGGAACATATAACATGCACAAAAAAGATATATATATATAACACAATAAAGGAATGAGAAAACGCCAAAAAGCATAAAATGAGCACTTTAATGTCCCCCCCCCTCAACACTATCTGATCATCTCTTACTGGATATTATGTTGAAAGTTGCTAATTCATTGAAAAATTGCTTGAAGCATGTAAACAAAGTTTTGTTAACTTTTAATTTTCACTTCAAATGAATATCGCTTCCAAGTCCCGATAATCGGTTTCATTAACTACTAAAAATCAGTATCGGTCGACCCCTAATAAAATGTCAAGCGACTACAGATCATGATGATCACCAGCACGGTTTCCCACCTGGCTGGCGTCTTTAACGTGAATGTTGTCGATGAGTTTACAGAGCAGCCAGAAGTATTCCTTACAGCCCGTCCGCAACAGAGGCTCCTCTTCGTAGTCCTCCACCTGCAGAACACACGATACCACCAAACCCCGTTATTCACAGCAAACACCACAATCACAAGTACCAACATCACACTGAGTGCGATCATCTCTGCAACTTCTGCAGGTAAAGACCCGGCACAGTGGTGTCGGCCGTGATGTTACTTAAAGGTCCCATGACATGGTGCTCTTATATAGACCTTAGTGGTCCCCTAATACTGTATCTGAAGTGTCTTTTATATAGACCTTAGTGGTCCCTAATACTGTATCTGAAGTCTCTTTTATATAGACCTTAGTGGTCCACTAATACTGTATCTAAAGTCTCTTTTCTATAGACCTTAGTGGTCCCTAATACTGTATCTGAAGTCTCTTTATATAGACCTTAGTGGTCCCTAATACTGTATCTGAAGTCTCTTTTATATAGACCTTAGTGGTCCCCTAATACTGTATCTGAAGTCTCTTTATATCTCTTTTATATAGACCTTAGTGGTCCCCTAATACTGTATCTGAAGTCTCTTTTATATAGACCTTAGTGGTCCCCTAATACTGTATCTGAAGTCTCTTTTATATAGACCTTAGTGGTCCCCTAATGGACCAGAGTCTAGTAGGACCAGGCTAGGAAAAAACACTGATGATAGCCAAACAGCCCTACAAGATAGTCACTTAGTTAGCGCCTTAATAGATACAGTTCATCCTCATGGATTCTCATTTATGTTTTAACATTAAAACATGATCTCTGAAATATTGCCAACAACAATTACTTACATAGCTTAGTATTCTATTCATAAAAATGTATCTATAAAGGCTTTAGGCCGCCCTTCATGTTATGGTAGACCGAGTTTAATACGCAACTTAATTTTATACAATATATGTAGTAGGGTGTCCCTGCTCTGTGTCTCTTTCAGTTAAAGAGTCCTCGGCATAAAAAAACGTCAAAAACCCCCCGGTTTATAATAAAGGAACTCGACAGGGCACCGTCATTCAGAGTGTGTCCCAGTGTCTCCGGCATTGATCCCACCAGAGGGACAACGTCTCACGGAAAGACTGGATTCTCTGTAGCAAAGCTCAAATTGAGTCAGATCATCGTCCCGGAGGACTTCTGACACAGAGTGTAGCCTGCAGATGAGTTTCGTGACAACTTTTCGTCACAGGGTGTGTGAGCTCCAGTGTGTCCGAGTGTGTGTGACACCCACCCTGAGTGGTTTGAGCGCCTGTGCGTCAGGCAGGAACTTGAGGAGCGTGGAGGCGGCGAGCAGCAGGAAGGACCTGTTGATGGACTCTCCGCTCTCCAAGCCAGAGAGAGAGAGCTTGTAGAGGCCGTTGCACGCCTCGTGTCTCACGGCCGGCTGAAAACAGCAACAGCAACACGTCAACAAGCTGAAACAAATACTTAATAAAACTTCTACGATTGATTTATAAATTCTAAACCACGGCTCAGAAGTCCACCTGCTGCATGTTGATGCCTAACTTAGGTTGTGTTCATACCGGTTCAGACCACATGTAAGTTACAGACTCCACTGATTTAAAGGAAACACTTTGCTTATTTTTGCTTTCTTGCAATTCCAGCTGTGATACAATCAATACCACATAGAAGAGACAGATGTGAGATTTGTCTGATCTGCGTGAAACTGAGCCGGGTAGCTAAGCGGTTAACAGTCCAAAAGGTAAGAAAATCCACCTTTCAGCACCTCTGAAGCGCCTTAACAAACAAGTTTCATCTAATTCCTTTAAAAAGGTCCCATATTGTGCTCATTTTACAGTTCATACTTGTATTTTGGGTTTCCACTAGAACAGTGATTCCCAAGTCGCAAGTTGATTTCCAGAAATAAAAGAAAACATTTAAAAACAATTAGAAATAGCAGATGTTAGCCATGATTTTAACACAAGATAAAACTAGTGGCTAAATTTAAAATACAACCAAGCAAATAAATAAAAAAAGGGAACAGCTCTTTTGATTTGAAACAAGGGCAAATCATGTGACATCCGAGCTGGAGGACGCGTCGGTTGAACTGTCAAGCGACCGAACCCTGAAGACAGCGTTTAATAATAAGACGCTGGCTGAGTTTTGGATTTCGGTGGAGAGGGAAGACCCACAGCTATCCAGGGCGGCTCTGGATGTGCTGATGCCGTTTCGACAACACTATAAGTGCGAAAACCCTTCTCGGCACTGATGTACCTTAAAAATAAATCCAGAGGGGCGACTGAATGTGGAGAGGATCTCGACGTAGCTGGTCTCCGACATAAACCAGGACTGACTGCTGTGCTCCAACATGTTGCACATCCATCTCATTAGGTAAGTTAAATATAAGTAATGAGTAAATAGTGAATAATTCATGGCTGTTGTGTTATTTTGTGTTTGCCGTGTTTGGATACGCCTGTAGTGCGTGTGCGTGGTTGCGCGCAATGTTTATATACGTTTATAGTGGGGGGGGGGGGGGGCGCACAGTCACCTGCACCGTTACTTTGGGGGTCGTGGGCTGAAAGTTTTGGAAACCCCTGCACTAGAACACATGTACAGTACATGCTTTAACGTCCAAAAAACCCACGTTATTATTCTCATACCGTTGGTCTAAACAAACCTGTATTCACCGTCTGTCTGAAATGCTCTATTTTAGCGCCTGTTGCTTTAAGACCCTCTTCCTGAAAAAGCCCAGGCTGCTCTGATTGGTCAGAGTTTCCAGGTCTTCAGCATCTGCGCTCCCAGCTGTTTACGGCACTTTCTACCTAAACATAGCATTAGGGGTGTGCAAAAACAATAAAAAAAAACAATCGATTCATGAATTTTTTGAATTGTTTTGCAAGATCTACCGTTTCAAAAATCGCTTCACATGCATTTTTATAATTTTGTAAGGGTGTGTATCCTATCACTTTGAATCAGTTTTTTTTTTTTATTGATTTAGAATCCAATCGTGAGCCTAACAATCTATATCGAACTGTGAGATTTTCTAAATCGTGCACCCCTATACAGCACAGTCGTGGTATCAGAACGTTACAGAAGTCAGGACGGCACCTACAGTATAAAGGAATAGTAATTAAAGGCAGGGCCCATTCCTCTGTAAATTGACCTTTATAATACTTTTAAAGTATTTATACAGTCCTTGGAGGACAAATGCAAAGTCATAACATATCCAGTTGTCTCCTACAAGGAGATCACACTGAGGACAGATACAGAAGTCACATAACTCTGAGAGGCATTGGAGATCTTATTATGAATAATTAATATGAAAATCATTGGTTAAATGTAATTTTCCGTTACACACCTCAACCCACTTTATAATAAATCACCTGGTAGAGCAGGCGCGCACATAGAGGTTCAATCCTTGACGCAGCGGCTGCAGGTTCGACTCCGCCCTGCAACCCTTTGCTGTGTGCCATTCCCCCTCTCTACCCTTTTTAATGTCTTAAGCTGTCCTGTATTTATAAAATGCCTAAAATGCCCCCCAAAAAAATCATCAAAAAATCTCACTTTTAACAATATAGGACCTTTAAGTAAATAAAGTCAAGTTTTGCATGTTTCACTTTTTGCATGGAATGGATAAGATACAAGGCGTTGTTGATATGTGAGCTTTTGAGGTGCCGATAGGTTTAGATTTAATTAACTTATTTACTTGGAGACATTCATTGTTAACTTGTGAGGACGCTGGGAGCTGCGGACGGTGGACCGGCTCACCTCGGGCACCAGCAGGGTGAGCTTCTTCAACCAGTCGTGCAGGTGGTCGCTGTCGGCCAGACTGGACTTCACCGTGGAGGAGCAGTGCGCCCAGCTCACCAGCAGCCACATGGAGTAGTGGGTCACTGGAGAAAGACATTTAAAGAAACCTCACCTGCCATGTCACTGCCAAACATTTAATTTGTCTGATTCAGGTCTATTTTTGTTGTCTTCATTTGAATCATTGTGGGGTGAGAGACAATGTCTCTTTATCCTTTCTGCATGCTTTAGTTTAAACTCTTCCTTTCAGAATGTTATCAGAGTGTGTAAATATAAACCATGTTGCTTCCTTTCTTTATGTTTTTGTTTCTCCTTGTTTGTATAAACAAAATGTTACCATTGCAAAATGTTACCATTGCAAAATGTTACCATTGCAAAATGTTACCATTGCATATCTTGCATATTTGCAGATGGAAATGAGCCCTCAGGCTACAATCTGGCATTTTTATATGCACCGCTGTACATGTTCATCAATGTGCATTGTCCTGAATTTATAAATAAATTTTTTTTTTAAATATTAAAAAAATAAAACACGTTTATGGAAATCACTCTTTTATAAGTTCTTACCTTCATAACGGGACCGGTGGTCAGACTGAGCCTTTAGAACTCTGTTGAATAATAAAAAAAAAAAATATATATATATATATATATATATACATACATATGTGAATTAACCTGAATATATTTTGTATTACCACCAGAATATTTGTGGAACTCACCTGTGTGCGAGGTTGTCGTAAGTGTAGGCCACGTTGATCAAACGCTGGATGAGGATGGTACCCTGAACGAGGCTGAGGAACACCTGCAGACCGACAGACAGATCAGCTGTTTAATCGAATCCCAGAGCCATTGCGCCGTTATGTATTTTTTTTTTTCCCCAGCTGGTGGAACACTTACCTCCGTCAGCCGAGGGATGTGCAGGCCTTTCCCGTGCTCCACCGTGGACTTGCGGGATTTGCCCGGCCAGGCCCGCTTGCGTTGGCTGTCGGCGAGGCCGGACCAGGAGAAGACGTCGTGGTAGGCCAGGTCCAGGTCTGCGGGGTCCACCGCAAACTGGCAGACCAACTTCAGCAGGCAGGCCAGGCAGTCCAGCAGCCACTGCAGAGGAGACAAATACAAAGCAAAATGAAAACCACACACAACGAGCTGTGAAACTCTGACAGATGCATCTTAAATCATCTTAAAACCGACAAATCAAATTGACACTCCTGCTGTGGCTACACTAAACTACAAGGTTTAGTGGGGGTGTGGACTTGACCAACTGCCACTTTGCTTGTTTGAAAGCCATGATGTCTCCCTCTCATGGGCGGGCCAAATTCTCTAGGCAGGCAAAGCAGAGAAATGGGAGGTAACGTTGCCCCTTATGACCTCATAAGGGGCAACATTTACACCTAACGCCATTTACTAGCAATTGGAGGACCATAGGCAGGCTGAGGGATGCATATGCATGTTAATGTTAAAAAAAACTCATAAAGTGACATTTTCATGCCATGGGACCTTAAAAGGAAAAATACACTTTATGAGCCATTCATTTGTAAGAGGGTTGCGCATATCTCACGTAAAAAATCTAAATAGAAGACTGTCCATGGTGCACACACACCACTTACACACTGCTCTCATGCAGTTTCAGGGATTATAGTGGAAGTGTTGGTGTAGCAAAGCAAAGTGGTCAGCCCGTCAGAATGTTTTTCTTTTG
The DNA here is from genome assembly GCF_008692095.1 of Etheostoma spectabile. Taxonomy (NCBI): domain Eukaryota; kingdom Metazoa; phylum Chordata; class Actinopteri; order Perciformes; family Percidae; genus Etheostoma; species Etheostoma spectabile. The sequence goes on along the minus strand of NC_045737.1, from coordinate 38,107,192 downwards.
GAGAACCTGAAATTTTCACTCAAGGGACGTAGTAGTCTCTCACCACAGTCCAGGACTCCTGGTCTTTGGGCTCCAGGATGCCTGAGTTAAAGATCTCCAGGAGTAGCTGCAGGCCTCCAGAGGAAACAAACTGGAGGGCAGAGAGAAAAAGACTGAATCTGACAGCAACCGTTTAAAATCGACTGTTTTTATTTCCTAAATAAACAGAGATTGTGTATTCAATTTTATGTATAGTATCAAATCATAACATCAGTTATCTCAAGACCCTTTACAGAGAGTATGTCTAAACCACACTCTAGTATACAAAGACCCAACAATTCCAGTGATTCCCCCAAGAGCGAGCATTTTGCGCGACAATGGCGAGGAAAAACTCTTTTAGGGAGAAACCTGGGACAGACCCAGGCCCATGTTGTGTTGTTGTTTTAATCACAGCGGTGCAGTTACCTTGCAGCTCCAGGTGTTCTTGCTGTTTTCTATCTGATCCTCACTGGAGTCGTCAGAGTCCGGATACAGATCACTGTAGCTGCCCTGGAAACACACAAACAGAAACACACACACACAGAGACAGACATGGATACACAAACACACACACACAGAGAGAGACAGACACGTGGACACACGGACACACACAGTGTAAGATGCAATGCAAACCAGGTGTATACAAGTCAAAAAAAAAAAAGGAAAGCGTTGTGATTGTGTGCATGTTTTTATGTCTAAGTGATAGATTGGTGATCAGATTACACACATTCATTGTAAACCGACATTAAAAATAATGATTGAATCAGTAACAATCTGTTCTGCTCAGGACACACAAGCAGGTGTGCTTTTATAAGTTCGTATTGATGTTCTCAATGTACACAAAACACATGTGTGTGCTACAAAAGTTGTTAAAAAAATGGACGACTACTACTTCAACCTATCCCGTTTGTCTTTACGGCTGCTAATCATGCACAATGTAAAGAAAACTTAAAAACAAATTGCAAAAATGATGTTGACACATTTAAAAAAACAAAAACAGAAACGAGTGTGTTTTCTCACAGTGGACTCTCTGTGAATGCGTCTGTTGGGTTTGCCCAGCGCCTCGATGATCTCCAGGGCGTACAGCAACTTGTGGGGACTTTTTATCCTCAGCAGCTCCTTCCAGCACAGACCCTCCCCATTCTACACACACACACACACACACACACACACACACACACACAGTATCAACAATCCACGCTAACTTCTGCACTCATAGCAAAATGTTCTAGGCATGCTTGTACATGATCTTGTAGGCAATTTGACAACATTGTAGTAACTATTTTTGGTGCAACGCGTGATCGTTAAGATACCAGCTAATCCAGCACAAGTTACTGCATAAAAAGACATCAAAATGAAGTATTTGAACCTCATAATTAAACATAATATTAGGGACAAAAAGCTCCCGTTTTTGAAAAAAGAACCCCTGGCGAGTGTGGCGACTGACCGTGTCGTCGGAGATGTTCTGGAAGGCCTGAAGCATCTTGGGACACGTAGGAAGAAGCATCAGCAGCTCCCAAACCCGGCGAGACAGATTCTCTGCATGGAGGTGGAGTTCCTCACACCGCTCTCTCCGACCGAGACACACAGACAAACAGAGACAGCGACACGCACACACACACACACACCACACACACACCCACACACCACCACCACCCCACACCCCCACACCACACACCCACACACAACACACACCACACACACCACACCCACACCACACCACCACACACACACACACCCAACACACACACACACCACACCACACACCCACACACACCCCACACCACACACCCACACACCCACACACACACACACAAACCACACCCCTTTTACTGGGTTGTTTTATTTCATTAGACATAAATAAAATAAAATAAAAGACAGATCCTGCACTCTGCTCTCAATCTGCATGATCTCATCATTCAGATTCATAAGCATTGAGAAGGTGAAACTGCCAGAGAGAGGAGGTAATATCAATGAAATACTGATGAATAGGAGAGAATAAGACTTATTATTCAATCTGCTAACTTTATCTCCCAAAAGGTATGAATGTTGTCCAATGTGTTAAGGAGTTTAAGACACACGGGCTTCATGAGATTGGACGGATTTGAGCGATTTATAAAAGGTGGAAGGCCGATGTTTTCGTCCATTTAGTACGTGAACATTGGAAATATTTTTGCAGTAAGTGAAGTAGTAAGTTGGGAAGGCAATACGCATTGTTAAAATGCAATGCTTCAATTATTGAGAGACACTCCCACAGAGGCGTAACCGCCCACACCTGTGTACACGCAATGGGCGGAGCATTATCTATTTAAGATCATTGTTGTAATTACTCTTGACTCTTCCATAAATGATTATGCTGAAAAGAGCAGTAGCTTCCTTTTTTCCCCCCAGTCTAATGTGATATTGAAATTATTGATGCCAGCATGAATTAATGGGAAATGTGCAATCTGGGTAGAATAAAGTGCAATATGAGGGGGAGGATGTGCAGTGGGTTCTCCTTCTTCTGTGAGCGTGGGGGAAGGTAGGGGGAGGGGCTCGTGTGAGGTTATTGAATGGTAATTGAACGCATTGGATGAGATAAGGTATGCTTATGTTTCATGAATGTTGACTATATGTTTATTGTGTGTTTATGTGCGATTTGTTTTGTTCTCGACTGCCCAAGATGAATCTTCACTATAAGAGACAATAAAGGCTTATTTTCTCTTATTTCCAACGCACCTGCACCTCGTATTTGCATTGTGTCATTTGATCAACAACAAAAAACAGCTTGTATAATCTTTTTGTCCTCATTGCGAGTTGCTCTGCTTGCGTGACAAGTTGTGACACGCCAAGTCACAGGTGCCCTCCACCAGTCCCACCCACCTCAGGGTTGTCGTAGACCTTCTCTGCGTTGGGGCTGGGCGGTTTGAAGCAGGCCAGCATCTCCAGCAGGTCGAACAGCGTGGTGAGGTGCGGCTCCTGGAGGAGCAGCAGCATGGGGATGTGCTCCTTCTGGGGGGGCGGCAGGCAGGAGGCCGGCAGCTGGACGCCCTCGCCCTTCCTCTCCCTCCGCGGAGCTCCCAGAGACACGAACACCATCTGGCATCGGAAAGATTGAAAAGGTTTGGTAAAAGTCAACTACATGTTTACAGCATCTGGATCTGTGGTCACCTACTAATCGGAAGGATGGGAGTTCGACCCCTGGCCCTGCGGTCCCATGTCGAGACACTGAACCCAGAGGTCATGCTGCAGTGTAAGTGTGTGTGTCTGTGTGTGTGTGTGTGTGTGTGTGTGTGTGTGTGTGTGTGTGTGTGTGTGTGTGTGTGTGTGTGTGTGTGTGTGTGTGTGAGTGTGTCTGATGACCAGGTAGCGTAGTGTATGAATGTGTGTGAAGGGTTCCTGTGAGATGTAAAAGCCCTTTGAGTACTTGTTAAGGCTAGAAAAGCTCTATTAAAAAAATAAAAACAGTCCAGTCCATCTGTTGTCAGATGATTAGAAAAAAAAAATACAAGTTAATAGGGTTTTGGCTTCTGTCAAGTCCCTTCTTGACTTATTTTGAATCCCATTTTGCTGCTTTTTTTAGGGGGCTTTCCTCCACCCGCCTCATTTAGTTGGGTTGAATCGCTCTTCCGGGACTCGGAACGGTTTCAGGTCTGACCGATAATCGGAGTTGACGTTCTGGTGTAATGACACATTTTGGTACGCTTGGATTTTTCCAGGTGTGAAAGAAAACCCAACCAAGGGGAAAACGCCGATTCAGACCAAACCAAACAAACTAAAAAGGTGTGAAAACGCCGTCTGAGATTGAAAACATTTTAAGTGACAACACAACTGCAATGCATTTTTACAGCATCTGTTGCCAGATGATTAGAAATAATACAAATTAAACAGAGTTTTGGATTCTGTCAAGTCCCCTGTGACTTATTTTTTTTAATTGATTCCTTCTCTCCTAACTTCGTACTTCTTTACTCGACTTCTACTTTCTCAGCATCTGTTGCTAGAGGATTTGTTCAATGCGTAGTTTTGCTTCAACAAAAGGACTGAATTAAATACGTAACAACAATCTTTCATTGACAAGTATTCAACAAAACTGTGCTCTTATTATTTGTTTCTAAAGCCTTAAAAAGGACTGGCTCCATGATATATTACTGGATCTATTCTGCCCCCGGGTCCCCCCGATCATCTTCACAACAACTCCTCTCGGTCCTTCACTAATGCTTCAAACCCAAATGTAACGGAGCGTTTTCTGTTTTCTGTTCTCTGTAACGTCCCCCCGTCCCACATTAAGTCATGCTCCACAATCGAACATTTTAAATCTACTTTCAAGTCCTACCTTTGTTTACTCGCCGTTAGTTCAGTCTGACGCTGCCCCCAGGGCTTCCGTCATGTCTCCTCTCCACTTTTGATCTCCGTCTTCTGCTTCTCTTTTTTAATTTCCTATTTCTTCATTTGCCTTTGACTTTGTTGATCATGTCAGTCGTTCTGTATTACACGTTTCAACAAGTTTGCTTGTTATGCACACTATTTCTTTAAAAAGGTCCCATGGCATGAAAATGTAACTTTATGAGTTTTTGTAAGATTAATATGAGATCCCCCAGTCTGCCTATGGCCCCCCCCAGTGGCTAGAACTGGTGATAGATGTAAACCGAGCCCTGGGTATCCTGCTCTGCCTTTGAGAAAATGAACTATGGTGTTTATGAAAGAGACTTCAGATACACTATTAGGGACCACTAAGGTCTATATAAAAGAGAATTCAGATACAGATGTAGGACACTAAGTTACTATAAGAGAAAAGAGACTTTCAGATACAGTAGTAGCGGGACCACTAAGGTCCTATATAAAAGAGACTTCAGATACAGTATAGGGACCACTAGGTCTATAAATAAGAGATTCAGACAGTACTTAGTACCAAGCATAATTGTACTATTATAAAGAGACGTACAGACTACGTAAGAGACACTGGTCTCCTAAAAGAGACTCAGATACAGTATTAGGGGACCACTAAGGTCTAATAAAAGAGACTTCAGATACAGTATTATAGGACCACTAAGGTCTATATAAAAGACTCCAGATACAGTATTAGGGACCACTAAGGTCTATATAAAAGACTTCGATACAGTGTTAGGTGGACCACTTAAAGGTCTATTAAAAGATCTTCAGAATCGTTATTAGGGGACCACTAAGGTCTATAGATAAAGACTCTTCGAATACAGTTATTAGGGAACACGCTAAGGGTCCTATATAAAAGAGATAGTACAGAATTCAGGTACGTAGTGTAGGCCACTAAGGTACAAATATAAAAACGACTCTACGTTGCCCCTAGGGCCCAGCCTTTATAAAGATTCAGACACAGTATTACGTGGACCACTAAGGTCTATATAAAAGCTTCAGATACTAGCTATTAGGGGACCACTAAGTCTATCCTACAAAGAGACTTCAGATACCATTTATTAGGGGACCACTAAGGTCTATATAAAAGAGACTGTTCGATCCGTCAATAGGGGACCACTAGGTCTACTATACAAAGAGACTATGATACAGTATTATGGACTCATCTGAAGGTCCGATATTAAAGAGAACTTCAGATACATATTAGGGGGAACCACTAGGTTTCTATATCAACGACATCCAAAGAAGCTCCATCGTCAATGGTACCAGTCCTTTAATATTGTTATGTGTGTGTTGAGTAAGATTTTAAACCATCTGCCTCAACTGAAAAGCATTTTGTGTCAACTTCTGTTGCTTTTATCTGTGCTTTATGAATACAATTTTTTTTTTTAGGTGTTGTCAAACCGAAGGGAAGAAAGCGGGCAGTCACCTGCATGTCTTTGAAGCCCAGCTCATGCAGAGTCTTCTCATCGTAGTCCGTGGTGAGCTCGTGGCCAGAGGAGATCATCCTGACTGGTCCCATCAAACCCCCTGCAGGAGACAAGACAAAGACACACACACACACTTCACACACCAGCTGACATTAAACAAGGAGGACATGCTGACAGTGTGAGAGCTGTTAAAGGGATCTACGGATCAGGCTTCCCCCACTCTCCAAGGTAAATTTAAGACTATTCCGGACCTTTTTAAATACGTATTATGAAAGATTTGAGTTGATTTTAAGCCGAAAATGACACGCGGCTAATATAGTCTACCTGACTTTTAATAAAATATTTGTTTGAAGCTTAATAACATAAAATGTATAAAACATATTATCCTATAAAACACAAAATACAAAATTAAGTAAATTTAAACGCTACCCAAACAAAATATTCATTCATGACATTACAGCATTTATTAAAGTGCCAATATTATGGAAAAAAAAAAGTGCTTCCACACGCATACAGACTTGGAAAAAACTATCCATGCTGTTTTGAGTGAGATCCGGTTTCTGAATGTCCTCTGTCTTCAGTCTCTGGGTGAGGTGTCCAACATCTGCACGGCTTTCTACGTCACTAGAGACGAGGTGGCTAACCGTAGCATGCTAGCTCGTTCTCATTGACAAAACACTGCTACAACACACACTAGTTCACCATAAACTCCAAAAGAACTACTTCCTGTTCCTGTTCTACTTCCTGTCCCTGTTGTGCAGGTATTCCACAAGTGTCCCTGGTCTAGAAGAAGTCTCCCAGCTAATCCTGCCTTGGACTGACCAAAGCTGGAGAAAGAGTTATCAGCTGAGGGGATCTTACCGAGCTACTGAGCATGTGCAGCTCCCAACAAAGATAGGATAGAAGGGAGATGTCTCACTCTGGAGCTAAAACTAGGGAGTTTAACACACAGGGTGAAAAAACAGGATCTGCAGCAAAAAACTGAAACCATGGAAACCTATTCTGGTGCAACCTCAATACAATTAAGAACCTGAAAAAGAGCAGAATATGGGCCCTTTAATCCTACAAAAAGACCAATTCAATACATTTAATGACTTATTTTTGGCATATATTATATTATCTATATAATCCTATCTTTGTTTTACTACTTTAAAGACCCCCACGGGTCCCTGACAGATGTTTGTTAGAAAGTCAACAACAGAGAGGGGGGGGGATGTGAGCATGCTGACCTGGGAAGTCTCCCGTCTGTCGGCCGCTCTGGCCAAACTCCTGCAGCTGGGCCTGCTGGTTCATCTGCTCCTTCTGCAGGTTCTCGTACCAGTGGGTCACCTCGGCCCGCAGGTCTGCCACCTGGTCGCTGGGGTACATCTCGATCGTCATCTGCAAAAACACGAAGCACAGCATCCATAAAGGCTGAACGTACTGATGTAACAGGTCAAAATTTACATTCAAATTACATAAAAACTTGGTTTTGGAAGATTGGATTTCTATGACAAATTGAAGCCAGCGTAATATTCATCGTTCATCTCTGAGTGGATCGGGGCTGGGTTTTAATTTCGCAATTTAAAATTGATTTTTCAATTTGAATGATCCAATACTGATTCATAAAATCCAAAATCAACCCTCGTCTGCGTCATTTAAAAGAGGAAGGAATCCGTCACACTTGCCTATCAAGAAGGGGTTAAATAATGCTCCAAAAAAAAAAAAAAAAAAAAAAAAAAAAAGGCAGCTACATTTTGGCGAGGGAAAAACCTGCCATGGCCATTTTAAAAAGGCGTCCCAGAGCCTCTGACCTCGAATATCTGAATTCTGACTTAATGTCACTAAATACTCACTGACTGTAGAGTTTGTAGAGCTGCACTTTATTGTGTGCTCATGTTAAACTAGAGTACGTAGTTTCTGTCGCCCCCGAGAGGAATTCTACTGTCTACACGTCCACATGATGAGAGCCTTGGGCGATCGTAGAATTTGAAAATGTGCGACTTTGGAGGCAAAGCATGCAGCTAGACTGAGATAGGATAGAAGGGAGATGTCTCACTCTATAGCTAAACCAAGTGAGATGTCTCACTCTGTAGCTAAACCAAGTGAGATGTCTCACTCTGTAGCTAAACCAAGTGAGATGTCTCACTCTGTAGCTAAACCAAGTGAGATGTCTCACTCTGTAGCTAAACCAAGTGAGATGTCTCACTCTGTAGCTAAACCAAGTGAGATGTCTCACTCTGTAGCTAAAACAAGTGAGATGTCTCACTCTGTAGCTAACTAAAACAAGTGAGATGTCTCACTCTGTAGCTAACTAAAACAAGTGAGATGTCTCACTCTGTAGCTACCTAAAACAAGTGAGATGTCTCACTCTGTACTAAACCAGTGAATGTCTCACTCAGTAGCTAACTAAAACTGAGATGTCTCACTCTGTAGCCTAAACCAAGTGATGTCTCACTCTGTAGCTAACTAAAACAAGTGAGCTGTCTCATCTGTAGCTACTAAAACCAGTGAGATTGTCTCACCGTCGCTAACTAAAACAAGTGATGTCTCACTCTGTACTAACAAACAATGAGAGTCCACTCTGTAGCTAATAAACAAGTGAGATGTCTCACTCTGTAGCTAAAACAAGTGAATGTCTCACTCTGTAGCGAAACCAAGTGATACGTCTCACTCTGTACTAAAACAAGGAGATGTCTCACCTGTAGCTAATCAACAGTGAGAGTCTCACTCTGTAGCTTACTAAACACAATTGAGATGTCTCACTCTGGTAGCTACTAAATCCGTGAGGATGTCTCACTCTGAATAACAGTAGATGTCCATGTAGCTAACTAAAACAAGTGATATGTCTCACTCTGTAGCTACTAAAACAGTGAGATGTCTCACTCTGTCTACTAACAAAGATATTCCCTCTGTACTAACTAAAACAAGTGAGATGTCCACTCTGTAGCTTACTAACAAGTTGAGGTGTCTCACTCTGTAGCTAACTAAAACAAGTGAGATGTCTCACTCTGTAGCTAACTAAAACAAGTGAGATGTCTCACTCTGTAGCTAACTAAAACAAGTGAGATGTCTCACTCTATAGCTAACTAAAACAAGTGAGACGTCTCACTCTGTAGCTAAAACAAGTGAGACGTCTCACTCTGTAGCTAAATCAAGTGAGATGTCTCACTCTGTAGCTAAATCAAGTGAGATGTCTCACTCTGTAGCTAACTAAAACAAGTGAGATGTCTCACTCTATAGCTAACTAAAACAAGTGAGACGTCTCACTCTGTAGCTAAAACAAGTGAGACGTCTCACTCTGTAGCTAAATCAAGTGAGATGTCTCACTCTGTAGCTAAATCAAGTGAGATGTCTCACTCTGTAGCTTACTAAAACAAGTGAGATGTCTCACTCTGTAGCTAACTAAAACAAGTGAGATGTCTCACTCTGTAGCTAACTAAAACAAGTGAGATGTCTCACTCTGTAGCTAACTAAAACAAGTGAGATGTCTCACTCTGTAGCTTACTAAAACAAGTGAGATGTCTCACTCTGTAGCTTACTAAAACAAGTGAGATGTCTCACTCTGTAGCTTAAAACAAGTGATTCTACACTGTACTTAAAACAAGTGAGATGCTCACTCTGTAGCTTAAAACAAGTGAGATGTCTCACTCGGTAGGCTAAAACTAAGTGAGTACGTCTCACGCTTGTAGCTCTACTAAAACAAGTGAGATGTCTCACTCGTAGCTACACGGAGCTTCCGATACTAAAACAAGTGAGACGTCTCACTCTGTAGCTTACTAAAACAAGTGAGATGTCTCACTCTGTAGCTAACTAAAACAAGTGAGATGTCTCACTCTGTAGCTAGCTAAAACAAGTGAGATGTCTCACTCTGTAGCTAAAACAAGTGAGACGTCTCACTGGGACTGTCCGACAAAAACTTAAACAGAATGTGAACAATTAGTTAAGCATATAAAAAAGGACTTTAATTAAACATCCATGACAGAACTTCATAATTGGAAGCTTTTACTTCCAAATTGCACAAAAAAAAATATTTGGACCTACATGCATGGAAGGAGACTATTTTAGGGCAGTAAAGGTTTGTAAAGTCGTTGCACGCAGCCACACACAGAATACACGGTGTAGATTGATGCACGTAATGTGGAACCAGTGGGTAAAATGTTACCTCGGTCCCCAGCAAGAGGATTGTGTCTGTCTTTGACACTTGCAGCTCTCCTGTCTGTTCAAAGTAAATGAAAAGAAACGGACTCTTATGCATTTGGGGTTGATTCCGCTGTACCGAACTCGCACCGAAACGTGACTTGTGTGTTCTGTTACACCCCCTAGTTTCAGCAGATTAATGTTGATGATGATGAGCATTATAAACACACAATATACAATTCTTCTTTCTACTTCTAGTACTCTAAAACCTCTTCTCAGCCTCCCTGTTCTGTCTTCCAATCAGTGTGTAAATGTGCAACGTCAACCACCTCTAAAAAAAAACGCCCTTTAGGTGATGCACTGTGATGTTTCGGAGTGGGATGTGGATTTGTCACCTTGTCCGGGAGGCCGGCGGGCTGGCAGACGATCCTGAGCGGCAGAGACTGCTTGTCGCTCAGAGCCTTCAGGTGGCTGCTGATTCCCGTCCCCTCGATCTGCCACTGCCGCAGGTGGTACGCAAACCTGACGGGAGACAACGCGTTGTTGAGCAACCACTGGGATCTGTGACCCGGTGTGGGACTGGGACTCATAGCAATCACACGTAATCTGTACGGTAGCTTGTTGGAGCAGAGAAATTCTGTTCTTTAATACAGTCGGTACAGGTGAAACGCAAAAAATTAGCACATGGTGCAAAAGTTCATTCATTCATTTCAGTAATTCAACTTAAAAGGTGAAA
>NC_045737.1:38096415-38096511 GCF_008692095.1 Etheostoma spectabile | reverse complement strand
TTATATAGACTCATTACATGCAAAGTGAGATATTTAAAGCCTTTGTTTGATATCTTTTTTGATGATTATGGCATACAGCTTATGAAAACCCCAAAT
>NC_045737.1:38094736-38096405 GCF_008692095.1 Etheostoma spectabile | reverse complement strand
AGAAAATTAGCATATGGTGCAAAAGTTCAGTATTGTAGGCGAATGAATGAATTAACTTTTGTAAGACATATATGGAGAGAGACTTATTGTCGATTAGTTGATTTAAATCGACAGAGCTGTGCGCTCTGAGAGGTGGTTAAGACTAGAAAAGCACATTACTGTATAAATGTTGTTAATTAACCATCTGTAAAACTGAGTTTCTACACAATTAACCCTGCAAAAGCACCACTTTAAATCTCGTGCTCACCAGAACTGTGCTCTTAAGTTCCTTGGAAATGAGAAATTAAGCATGAACAAGCATAAAAAAGTGACTTATCGTCTAAAGAAGTCGACTAAAACCAAAACCACAGATTAGTCAACTAATGGACTAAGAGGGGACGGCCCTAATACTTACTGTCCTTTCATATTGTTTTAGAGTGTGCGTACCTGCGTCTGAAGGCCTCCAGGTGGGTTTTGAGCATGAGCAGCCCCCGCTCGATGCTGGTGAGGCTGGAGTGGGCGTCCTTCTCCAGGTTGGCCGACGCCATCAGCAGACTCTCCATGCACTTCCTGATGAACTCCTGCTCCTTCTCCAGGCCCGTCTTACCAGCTGCAGATGTCCACACACCAACCACAAGGCATACAGAGACGTGACGCAGGAGGGTGAACTTTTAATTCGTCTTTTAAAGATGGGACTCTTTTGGTTTCATGCATCTTAAATTGCTTGCCAGGTGTGAGATGTTGGGAGGTGACGGAGGTTAACTGACCGTTGATGTAGTAGGAGTTGATGTACTGGATGGCGGCGCGGCTGATGTCAGCAGACTGAGCTCTCAGAGCGATCCCCCACAGCTGGTCCATCCCACACAGCTGGAGAGACACACACACACACACACACACACACAGACAAACAGAGACACACACACACCCAGACACACAGGACACCCACACACACACACCACACAACCACACAGACACAACAGAGACACCACACACACACCGACAGACAACAAGCACACCTAAACACACACGCCACACACACACACGACAAGACAGACAACACACACAGAGACACCACTGACACAGACACACACAGAGACACATCCACCCACACAAACAGAGACACACACACCCAACACACCGCACCAGCCAGACAAACACAGAGACACACCACACACACAGCCAAACATAACACACACCCACACACCACGAGACATACAACCACAGAGACACACCCAGCAACACACAGACAACACAGAGACACACACACACAGACACACACACGACACAGACAGACAAACACAGAGACACACACGCGCACACACACACCACACAGACAAACAGAGACCACACACACCACGGTACACACACACGTACAGCAACAACAACCACAGAGACACACGCACGCACACCACACAGCACAGGCACAACACAAACAGAGACCACACACACACACACACACACACACACCGACACACACACACACACGTCTGGGGGTTAACTGTCTGTCTACTCTGACTTAACTGAAGGCAAGATGAGCACATGTTACTCAAGATGAGTAGCCAGATTTTTAGTTTTTTTCTTTTTTTATTACTTTTTAAACTTTATAAACATGTTATACAATGTGTAGCGATTCGGCATCATACAGAGAAAAAATTCATAATCTTACTTAAAAAATAAATTATATATATAT
>NC_045737.1:38092057-38093340 GCF_008692095.1 Etheostoma spectabile | reverse complement strand
ATGATAATTATTTAAATATTCAAAATGAATCGCCAAATGAAATTGAGGCAAAAGATGTCATTGTTCACCCTGGTGTTGTCCTCCCGTCAAAATTGAAAATCATCCCTTTGGTTAATGCTTTTTTATTAGGGATGTATCCGAGTACTCGGCTGAAACGAGTATCCGGTACGGATTAAAGCACTTTAGCCGAGTACAAGTATTATCCGAGTAATACGAGTCAATATCCGTACTCGGATGAATACAACTCCTCAACTGGCCGCGCAGCGTTCTGTGATAGTCCTCTCTCTCTCTTCTCCCTCTCTCCTCTCTCTTTTCGCTCTCTCTCCTCTCGTCTCATCTCTCTCTCCGTTCCTTCCTCTCTCTCTCTCTCATCTCCTCTTCCCTCTCCATCCTCTCTCTCATTCTCTCTCACTCTCTTCTCTTCTCCTCTCCTCTCTCTCCCATCTCTCCTCTTTCTCTCTCTCTCATCCCTCCTCTCTCTCTCTCCCTCTCGTCTCTCCTTCCCTCCTCTTCTCCTCTCTCCTCCCATCCTCTCTCCTCCCTCCTCTCTCTCTCCCTCCTCCTCTCTCTCTCCCATCCTCTCTCTCCTATCCTCCTCTCTCCCTCTCCCATCCTCTCTCCTCTCTCTCTCCATCCTCTCTCTCTCCCTCTCTCTCTCTCTCTCCCTTCCCCCTATCTCTCCGCTCCTCTCATCCTCTCCCCCCCCCCCCCCCCAGAACTCCACAGAGAACTGACACTCCCAGAATGGATGTAGAACAGTTTCTTCTTCAATTTTTACAAAATTCACATTTACCATCCACAGCGGCAAATCTCGAAACAGATTTGTTAGCAGGATAAATATTATGCAGTATCTTAAATTGCAATTCTCTTAATTCACAGGGGAAAACAGTAGTAGACGCCATGTTGATGCCCAGTAAATGTTAAAATATAAAAGAGTTCAACACCACTCTTCCCCGTGGAGTGATTTTCCTTTTGCTGCAGAAGTAATTCCTTACGTGTTTATTTGTACATGTTTGACTTTTAATATGCATTCCGCTATATAAGGGCTTATTATTTAAAATGAATATGTTAAAAAGGGATACGAAAAGGACTTAAAGTGATAGTACTGTAGAAAGACCGTATGGTTTCTGGGCATTTATATGCTGGTATGTCTGTATACTAATATATTTATATACTGATATGTCCATGTACTGGTTATGTCTTATAAGAGTATATCTATATGCTAATATACCTACATACTAATATGTCTCAATACTAAGTCTAGTATGGATGTGTTATTTAAT
>NC_045737.1:38088116-38090616 GCF_008692095.1 Etheostoma spectabile | reverse complement strand
AGGCCATTTTTACAGTTTATTGTCCGTCTGGATTTATTTTCCGTACCGGATACTCGTTTCCGAGCCGAGTACTCTCGACATCCCTATACCAGCCTTAACCCAAGGGATATTTTCATTTTTGACGTGACGGACACCCAGGGTGAACATTCCTCTTTTGCCGTCAATGTTCCATATTTGGGCGTTCATTTTGAATATTTAAATAATTTCTCTCCCCCCCCCCCCCCTCCAGAACTCCCCGAGAACTGACACTCCGAATGATGGTAGAGGCAGTTTCTTCTTCATTTTTACCAAATGTCAATATTACATCCACAGCGCAAATCCTCACAACAGATGTTTTAGCAGGATAACTTTATTCAGTAGCATTAATTGCAATTCTCTTAATTCACAAACAGTGAAAACTAGTATACGCCATGTTGATGCCCGTAAATGTTAATATAAAAGAGTTCAACACCACTCTTCCCCGGAGTGTTTTTTTTGCGGCAGAAGTCAATTCCTTACGTGTTTTATTTGTACATGTTTGACTTTTAATTGCATTCCGCTAATAAGGGCTTATTATTTAAAATGATATGTTAAAAAGGGATACGAAAGGACTTTAAGTGATAGTACTGTAGAAAGAGACCGAGGTTTCTGGGCATTTATATGCTGGTATGTCTGTATCCTAATATTTTATATACTGATATGTCCATGTACTGTTCTGTGTCTTATAGAGTATATCTATATGCTAATTACCTACATACTAATGTCTCAATACTAAGTCTAGTATGGATGTGTTATTATCTGCTGTAGATAGATGGTATAAAAGAAGAAGAAACAAAAACTTTAAAAAAAGTGTTAATGTGTGTGTGGGTGGGTTTCTATGAGGTGTAATAACAATGTGTAATAACTGAACATAATTTTACTAAAGGATAAAGTGAGAAAGGGGGTCGGACCCACTCTTTTGAACGTGGACATTTTTTTTGGTTTTGTGTGAATGTTCAATTTTGGGAAGACTGTGCTGAGAAGAACATACCGACTTTATCGGTCATTTTAAATTACATTGTATGCAGGAATGCACAAGAATGTAAATCTTTTTTATTTAATGTTGTTGTTTTTTTTGTTCAAATGAACTAAAACAATGTAACTGCTGTTTTACAGCCCGGCGTTGAGAGCCGTCTGCGTACCTCACAGCTGGAGGCTGTCCAGGCGCTGGTGGCGAGGCGGCCAGTTACACAGTGCTGGAAGAGTTTTAGGCCCGTCATGCTGGATGGTCTCGGCTTCAGCTGGGCATCTGATGAGAGAGAGAGACCACACACACACACACACCAAACACACCACACACACACACACACAACACACACACACACACACAACACGCACAACGACACAGACAGACACAGACAGACACAACAGACACAGACAGACACAGACGACACAGACAACCACACACACACACAGACAACACAACACACAGACAACAACCACACACACACAGACAAAACAGAGACCCACCACACACACACACACACACACACACACACACACACACACACACACACACCACACACACACACACACACACCACACACACACACACACACCCCAACAGACAGACCAACAACAGAGACACACACAACACAGACAGACAAACAGAGCACACGCACGCACACACAGACACCACACACACCCACACCCCACCCAGACACGGAAGAGACAGACACGAGAAGACACAGAAGAGACACACCACACACCACACACACACACACACCCACACACACACACACACACACACCACACACCACCCACACACACACCCACACACACACACACACACACACACACACACACACACACACACACACACACACACACACACACACACAGGTGTCTACTAACGATTTTGAATGAATCAATAATCGATGCACTAAATTGGGGACACGGCTGCATCAATACTCACTGGGCCATATCGAATCTTCTGTTTACCATTTCTTGTACGCCCTGACGTTTCTATCACTCCTGACAGAGAATATAGTAGTGACCCCTGCCATCTGATAACACGTGAATTTTAACTCCTACTCTCAGGCGTACTTTTAGTACCAACGGCATATAGAAACATCTCCAAAAAATCATCCATCCCCATGCTAAATAACACTAAATAACATGGGAATTAACCCTCTGGCCCTGAGGCCATTTTTACAGTTTATTGTCGTCTGGATTTATTTTATAAAAAAAGCTTTTATAACATCAACCTGTTTTGTCTACAGTCAAGATATAACATCTTTTTTTTTAGGACAAACTGGGTTATTGAATATTTGGGTTTGCAGTGAGGTCACTTGCATGTTTTTAAAAATGGTTGTGGCCTTAAAGACAATACATAAATGAACCGGAACATGAATACTTCCAGATATGAGTGATATCACAGACAGATAAGTAATGAATAAGCCATTTCTCCTCTCTAAACCACTTCTCATATGTCTTGGGAGTCACACTGTGAGGAAATAATCATTTAACTTATACAGTTGTA
>NC_045737.1:38084817-38088091 GCF_008692095.1 Etheostoma spectabile | reverse complement strand
TGACAAAATACATGCATTTTTTCAAAGAAAGTCAAGACGCTTTTGCTCTCATGACATTAACTTATGCCAATAATAACATAATAAAGTCATATTTATTGATATTACACACACACAGCAATGTTATACAAGCAAATGTGTGTCTAAATAGTGCATTATTTGGCCTTCCATAAAGTCTAAAGGCATTTTTGTCCCCTCTGGCCTTCCATACAAGAGGGGTGCCTTTATCTCCCATATATGGGCATGCACTTCCTGAAAAGTAGACAGTACAGACAGAGAGCGGGGGATCAGAGATTAGACGAACGATTCAGCGGCAGAAATGAGCCAAAACGCGATGAATTATGGACATAAAGTGGACCAATCTTGGATATAACAGTATGGACTTAAAGCCCAAAGAGGCTGAAGTTCCAGGCTGGATAGAAAATCCCCTGTAGAGGCTAGAAAGACCCGGAAGAGACCTCCGTAAACGCGAAAACGTCAGTATTTAAAAGCAACCGGGGGTGAGTCAATCGCTCGTACGGTTCAAAAGTTATTAAACTGTGAATCAGAGGTTCTTTTTTACTCGTGGGCGAGTGTCTCGGTCTCAGAGGGTTAAGAATGGACGATAGGCCGAGGCAGACGTCCGGTCTACAGGGTCTATGCACAGCGAGCATTTTCAGCAGGCTATATTTATCTATTTGTTTTACTTTTGTAAAGTCCCTCTTTATGAAATGTCTTGTCTGTTTTGTCCGTCTTGGCTATGTACTGTTTGTAATGTCTGTCTCTCTTACATTCTTGGTAAAACCAATGAAAAGTTCACACGTGTGGACAGCAACAAAAAAGTACTGGTAAGTTGTAAATTGGCGAGTACTTGTTGCCTTCAACGGTTTTGTTTAGGCAAGAGGAGTGGGATTGGTTAGGGTAAGAATGTCAAGTGAGCCAATCAGAGGCAGAATAGGGCCGGACATGCTTTCGCCATCTTGGGAAAACCAAAATACTCGCTCACAGTGCATGCACAACACACAACCTGGATTCCCGTGTGCACGTACATGCACTTATTAATGCAACTTGCCGAGTACAGGAACATTAAAAATGCCGAGATACTTCAGAATTTCCAGGAGCATAGGAAACCCTACAACTAAAACAACTGTGTATTGTTGTGTGTTTGTTGTATATTGTTGTGTGTTGGTTTCCCCTCCTCGCTCCTACCTTCTCCAGGAAAAGGTGTTTGTAGGTCTCCATGCCCATTGCATGCTGGTCCTTGCTGCGGACCTGGTTGAGGAACCAGTGCAGCGCGTCGTCGTAGCACTCGGCGTCCTCCACCAGGCAGTGCCACAGGATGTCCACCTGCTCCAGGCTCAGCCCTGAGAGACGGACACACACGCGCACAATTACACACAGGAGCTATTGATAGAACTCATCTCTCCCGGATTTTTCTCTCAATGGTTTAGACTTAGAAAACTTTAATTTCCCCAAAAGGCGTCCAGCACAGGCATATTGACACATAATCCACATTATAAAACATTAATCCAGATATCTACAGCACCATTTATCCAACACGTAACATACACACATCAATATATAGAATAGTAAAAGGAGTATTTTGCACAATCTCATAAATAAAGAGATAAACTACTGCCCATTACCTAACATATATTCCCTATAGTCATACCCCTCCCTACATCTATATATCTATTTTTTTGTACTATGGCAAACGCACTTTACTTAGCAAAACCTTTATTTACGCCACTTTACTTCGGTCTTTACCTTCTGCTCATTGTCTGTTGTTTGCCTGTTTTTTTTGTGTGTTTACTTGTTTGTTTTTAGCTTTTATAGTAGAAAATGCTGCTGTAACAAGGGAGTTTCCCCGCTGTGGGAAGAATTAAGTATTATCTAATCAAATCTAATCTTATTTGATTGGGTTATTGCCATAGGAATGACTGTTTTTTGTTCCATTGGTTCCGATGTTATGGGATCTATAGCTATGACCAGAACTCCACTGAAAGTGGATGAGTTGCTGCTATCTGTGCCAATCTGGTCAGATTTAGTTGGTAGAGGTCTCCCTGTAGCTTACCAGTGATTTTCTCCCCCAGGTTTTAACAATCTTCCTCAATTTGTCCCAATGAGTGAATTTAAATGTCCATTTACCGTTTAACTTAGCATCCCTCAAGCTACCAAATCAGTTCTTAGCACGGGGTCTGGACCTCAAAAGAGTCCCGAGTAACAAGGGCTAAAACACGAATAACCCATGTAATGCAAAGTTAGGCGTAGGAAATACTGGACAATTTGATCTACTCAGGCCTCTATAAACTGGAAAGATAAATACCACTCTGGCTGGACGCCCACTGTAGGACTGTAACAAGAGGCTTTCTTTGTGTGTACATCCGACGGTGTATGTTAGACATGCTCCGATACCATTTTTTTGGCTTCCCGATACCGATTCTGATACCTGAACTTGCATATTGGATAAAATGCTAAACCCTTGTGTTGTCTTCCTGTTAACCATGAACTTGTCCTTCCAGGTCAAAATTGAATTTCTTTTGTGCTTTTCCGATTTTTTTGTCGCTTTTTCTGATTTGTCATTTTTTCCAGCTTTTGGCGCTTTAAAAAAAAAAAAAAACCCTGAGCTGGTTTAATAATAAGTTTTACACTTATTCATGGTCAACAAACCTCATTTACATCAAATTATAAATCAGTTTTTAGTTAACGCTCTGGGCCCTGAGGCCATTTTTACAGTTTAAATTCCGTCTGGATTTATTTTATATAATAACTTGTAAAACATCAACCCTGTTGTCTACAGTCAAGATATGAACATCATTTTTTTCAGGACAAACTGGGTTATTAGAATATTTGGGTTGCAGTGAGGTCACTTGCATGTTAAAAATGGTTGTAGGGCCTTAAAGATGATTAAATAAATAAATAAATAAATGAATCTTCCAGATATGTATTGATATCCCAGACATATAAGTAAAACCTCTAAAACACTTCTCATGTGTCTTGGGAGTCACACTGTGAAGAAATAATCATTATTAACTATACAGTTGACAAAATACATGCATTTTTTCCAAAAAAAGTCCGAGTTTTGCTTCTCATGACATTAACTTATGCCAATATAACATAAAAATGTCATATGTCCACAGCAATGTTATACAAGCAAATATGTGTCTAAATAGTGCATTATTTTGCCTTCCAGAGTCTATAGGCATTTTTGTCCCCTCTGGCCTTCCATACAAGAAGGGTGCTTTTATCTCCCAAATATGGGCATGCACTTCCTGAAAAATACACAGGACAGACAGAG
>NC_045737.1:38063532-38084807 GCF_008692095.1 Etheostoma spectabile | reverse complement strand
GACGGAAGAGCGATAAGCGGCAGAAAATGAGCCAAAACGTGATGAATTATGGAAATAAAGTGGATCAATCTTGGATATAACAGAATGGATTTAAAGCCCAAAGAGGCTGAAGTTCCAGGCTGGATAGAAAAACCCCCTGTAGAGGCTAGAAAGACCCGGAAGAGACCTCCGTAAAGCCGAAAACGTCAGGATTCAAACAAACCCGAAAGTGAGTAAATCGCTTGTATGGTTCAAAAGTTATTAAACTATAAATCAGAAGTTCTTTTTTACTCGTGGGCGAGTGTCTCGGGCTCAGAGGGTTAAAAAGGCAGAAATTATAAATTATTTTTACTAATAGTTAAGATCAGAGGATGTTGAATGGATCACAGATGGGTACATGACAAAGTTATATACATAAATATAGAAAAATTCAATAAAAGTAAGCATTCATTTTACCTAAAGAGCGTTGTATGGAATCCTCCATGTTTTTTTGGAGCAATTTAGTTTAAAGAAATCTAATATTTCTGATATAAAACACTTGCATAACAGCTGTGTACTACTGTGTACTACTGTCCCTGTATGGATGTGACATGATTTCTATCTTTGTTGTCGGCCTGGTTCAGGTTAAAGTCTTTGATAAACATGAACAAACAATGAACTCCACTGAACTGTTATTATCCAGTTTGGCAGCCATTTTGTTTTTATTTTTGTTGCGTGGTATCGGACCGGTGTATTAACTCGAGTACTTCCCGATACTGATACCAGCGTTTTAGGGAGTATCGGAGGCGATACTGATATCGCAACATCTCTAGTGAATGGTCTATAACAACAGAGTTTTTGACTTTCTATTACACTCATTGACTCTTGATACATCTGAGAGGTCCAAAACAAAGAATTTAGCAAACATTGGGATTTGAAATGAGCTACAAAAACACAAAACAACACAACAAAACAACACACAGACACACACAGATTCAGCGGGGCAGCTCAGGTTACATAATGAGGTCTATTTTAGCAGCTTTCCCCAAAGAGACTCAAAGAGAAACCAAACACATTACGA
Organism: Etheostoma spectabile; assembly: GCF_008692095.1. NCBI lineage: Eukaryota > Metazoa > Chordata > Actinopteri > Perciformes > Percidae > Etheostoma > Etheostoma spectabile. Next base: position 38,083,768 of record NC_045737.1, on the reverse strand, counting down.
GTTAATTTCCATACTCCGAAAATGTTTAAAAAATGCTTCCACCAGACTCCATTTAAAAAAGCAATGCTTTTAGCTTGTGTAGAGAAAACATTTTCACATGTAAAACAGTAAACTGTGTGTTTATTTCAACCAAAACTAAAGTTTTGATGGTTGGAAAAGTGTGAAAACAACCCAAATCGTCTTTTCATAGTTTCATTTTGTTCCTGTCAACTTTAAATGAAGTGTATTTTACACCACTAAAATGACTGTTTATTTACATGGAGTCTGGTGGATTTAACCAACGCAACTTTGCAGATGTTTTTATGTTTAAAAGAAAGGTCGACCTCCTTAAAAATCCTTTTTATAATGTTGTCAGACACTTAAAATATTAATCTGAGCCTGTCAGCGGCAAAACACGCACTTTTGTGAAGGTAAATGCAAGCTGGACAGTTGCTCTATTAAACTTATGTTGTAGCTTTTTTTTTTTTTTACTGTCATCACCATCAGTCTTTGTGACAGTTATGATGGCAGCCTTATCCATGCTACTCCAAATTACAACTTTCATTATCAGAGTATCTTTAGCTTGAATAGCTTGTAGCCTTAAATGCACAATAAACTATTTTTTTTTTTTTTTTTTTAATCCAGATTAGTTCTGAGCAGAAGAAAAGAAGTTGAATCTTACTGAAGTGGTCTGGAGAGCCCAGTGTGGAGAAGACGCAGGTTAGGAACTGCAGCCGGACCTGGACCTCCGCACTGTGGCTGTACCTGCAACGACACAGCCAAGAAAGACGAGTCAGCATTAGTAGGATCGACCGGTACTGGTTTTTAGGCAAGGCAAGGCAAGGCAGCTTTATTTGTATAGCACATTTCAGCAACAAGGCAATTCAAAGTGCTTTACACAAAATCAGTTAAACAGATAACACACAAGTAAAAACAGTTAAAAATCACAAGCATTAAAAACCGGTAAAACACATGAATAGACAGTTAAAAACAAAGAGAAACATAAAACACAAGAATAAAATTTACAGTGCAGCATAGAAATTTAAAGAAATGATTAGTCATTTAAAGAAAGGCAGCCACAATAGAAAGGTCTTTCAGCTTGATTTAAAAGAACTGAGAGTAGCAGCGGATCTACAGGTTCTGGGAGTTTATTTCCAGATAATGAGGAGCATAGAAACTGAAAGCTGCTTCACCCTTTTTAGGTTCGACCTCGGGGACAGAAAGCAGACCTGTCCCCAGATGAACCTGAGAGGTCTGGGTGTTCATAGTGTGTAGCAGATCACATATCTTTGGTGGACCTAAACCGTTATGATTTATAAACTAGCAGAGTACTTTGAAATCAATTCTTTGAGACCAGGAAGCCAGTGTAAGACTTTCAGAACTGGAGTGTGATCCAGTCTCTTGGCTTGTGAGGACTCGAGCAGCAGCGTTCTGAATCAGCTGCCAGCTGTCTGATTGATTTTTTAGGGACCTGTTAAAGACCCCCGTTACAGTAGTCAGTCTACTGAAGATAAAGGCATGGACATTTTTTCCAACTCCTGTTGACCACATAACCCTTTAAACCCTTGATATATTCTTAGGTGATAGTAGGCTGACTTTGTAATTGTCTTATATGTGGCTGTTAAGTTCAGGTCTGAGTCCATGACTACACCAGAGTTTCTGGCTTTGTCTGTTGTTTTTAACATTGTTTGTTTGAACTGAGCGCAGACTTTTAAAATCGGTCCTCTCTTGCTCCAAAAACAACCACCTCAGTTTTTTCCTTCATTAATTTCAAAAGTTCTGGCACATCCAGCCGTTATTTTGTTCGATGCACTTAGTCAGTTTTTGTATTGGACTATAGTCCCCTGGCGTAAGGTTATGTAAATTTGTGTGTCGTCCCGCATAACTATGGTAACTTATTTTGTTTTTTCTTCCTCCATAATTGAGCCATGGAAGCATGTAGATGTTTAAACGAAGAAGGCCCCAGAATGAGCCTTGCGGAACTCCATGTCATATTTGTACGCTCAGAGCATATTACCTATAGACACAAAGTAATCCCTATTCTTTAGGTAGGATTCAAACCAGTTTTAGGTACTGACCAGAAGGCCAACGCAGTTTTCCAATCGGTCTAGTAGTATGTTGTGGTCGACCCGTGTCAAATGCAGCACTGAATCAAGTAATACAGAGATGAAATTTTGCCATTATCTGTGTTAAGGTGGATGTCATTAAAGACTTTGACAAGAGCCGTTTCAGTGCTGTGGTGTGGTCGGAAACCCGACTGAAAGGTATCAAAACTGTTTCTTAGTGACAAGAAATTGGTTGAGTTGTTGAAAGACCTACTTTTTCAATGATTACTTAAAAACGGAAGGTTTGATATTGGCCTATATTGCTCATTATGTGACTTGTCTAGGTTGTTCTTTTTAAGAGTGGCTTGATTACTGCAGTTTTCAGGGCCTGTGGAAAGATACCTGAAAGAAGAGATGTGTTCACAATCTGTAGAATTCAGAAGTCAAACATTGGAAACATTTTTGAAAAGTCCCGTTGGTAAACATCAAGGCAACAGGTCGAGTTTTTCAGATGTTGAATATGTCCTCCAGGTTTGTATGGTTGATCGTGTGTGAAATTCTGTCATATTGGAACTATTTTTGCTTGAACCACTGTGACAACCAATATCCTGGACTGATAGGAGGCACTGACTGTTTGTCTAATCTTTGAATTTTGTCTTTGAAGAAGGAGGCAAAGTCATTGCAGGCCTTGGTAGATAAAAGTTCAGATGCTACTGTACTGGCTGGTTTGTTAACCTATTCAACAGTAGCAAACAAAGCACGGGAATTATATTGTTCTAGAGATAATATCAGAGAAAAAGGACCTTCTTTTCATTTCCTCAGTTCCAAATTATAAATGCGAAGTCCTCTCTTTATAGGAGTTATAATGGACCAGGAGATTTTGTTTTTTCGCCCCTTCGTTCAGCGTTTTCCTACCAACCTCTTTTTTTCTGTTCTCACCAGTAGTCACATTTCTCCATGAGATCTTTCTTCACCAGATACAACTTTGACCTTAGTGGGAGCAATGGCATCAATAACATTTGTAATTTTACAGTTGAAATTATCTACAAGCTCACTGACTGATAGCCCAGAGAGGGCTGGTGTGGAGGGAGAAAAGCTGTATAAATGTGTCACTGGTGTTTTTCAGTGATATACCGTTTCTTGATTATCTTTGTTTGGACACTTTTTGGGCACAGAGATAGTGCCGTTAAAGAAAACACAGATGATCGAGAGAGCAAACGTCAGTCCACCACAACCTTGGAAATGTTCAACCTTTGAGACAATCAAGTCCAGAGTGTGCCCCTTATTGTGGGTGGGCTCCGTCACATGCTGAGTCAGTCCATAGTTCTCCAAAAACAACACAGCTCTTTGGTCCCCCTGTCCTGGGGCTGTCCAACATGATGTTAAAATCACCCGCAATGATTACACAATCAAAGTTAATCGATAATGACAGCAGTTCAGTGAAGTCATCAATGAAGGTTTCACATATTTAGGTGGCCTGATAGTATTAGAAACATCGCTTGAGGGGAAGATCTTAATTGAAGAGCAACATATTCAAAGAAACAAAATTTCCATAACATATTTGCGTACAGTGGAATGAGTCATTACAAAATGGCGACTCCACCTCCTTTCTTATTCACTCATTCTCACTACTCATAAACTGAAGTTAGGGGAGCTGACTCGATGAGAACAGCAGCGCTGTTATTATGGTCTAACCAGGTTTCAGTTAAAAACAAAAATCTAGATTGTGCTTAGTAATCAAATCATTGATTAAAAAAAATGATTTTCCTGCCAAGACCTGACGTTTAGTAGGCTAGTGTTAGTGTGTTTTTCATTTTTTGGGACAGCCTGTAGCTGACGAGGATGGATGCTAAATTTGCTAAGTTTGCAGTTAAGTGCTTATTCACCATTCTTTTCCTATTACCTATCACAACAGAAATTGAGGAGAATTGATCCACAGGGCCCGGGCTTGTCTTAAAAGATCATTAGTATCACTATCCCTGCGGCCAAGGCCCGGCACATATCATATGTGCTTGCCAGATTTTGCACACAAGCGTCCTTATCAGTCTGGGGGGAAGGAGTTTTCTGACATCCTGGTAGTGGTGCTTGGCGTTTTACTTTTGCCCGGGTTGAGCATGGGGGTAGGAAGGGGTGCATAATTGATGGGGGAAATAAGGGAAAGGGTGTGTGGGACATCATTAGAGACGCGATGAATCCTCAGAAGGTTCGGGTTGGGGGTTTGAGGGGTGCTGGACGGGTGAAGAGGGGATTGGAGGTTTCGTTCTCTGCTCTCTGGTCTCCCATGGTCAAATCTTTGCACAGGCGGGGCTGTGCTGGCTCACTGCCGCACTTTGTTGTGTCTTCCTTTTGTTTTGTGACCTTGGCAGGGGAGCAGATGTGTAGCGCAGAAAGTAAGCAGATTAGAGGTGAAAGCTTTACTCCTGGCCTTGTTAAGGGAAAGTCTATCTGCTTTAAAAAGATGTCTGCGCTCCCAGAAATGTTTAAATTGTCAATGAACTTCAGAGAGTGGACGGTACTTCAGTTGAAAGCCATTTGTTTAGTCCCAACAGTCGCTGAATCTCTCATCTCCTCTTCTGACCGGACGTATAGTACCACTGATAAACACATTTGCGCTTAGGGGGGGTGACGTGTCAGCAGTTCCCTAAAGTCCAGTTTCAGCAATTCAGACTGTTGCTTTACACATCATTTAACCCTATGCAGAATAATGTTTCTTCACAGTTGGGTGTGCTGCCACGATATCTGGGATTTTTTTGGGTCAAGTCAGACACCATGTCTTTGGGAAAACTAGTATTTGTGTTTTTTACTGTTTTTTAAATCTTTTACAGCAGAGTCACCCACACCAGTTGTTTGAGGCCCAGTTGTTAGCTTTTTACTTTTTGAATTGCTCTCAGTCCTTACCCTGCTGTGTGGTGATGAGACGCAGTCCCGTATCAGATGACTGTCCCAGCGTCTTGCAGCAGAGAGCAAATCTGTTATCCAGTTGCACACAAGGTTGTTGGGGGGGGTGGCATTTTGTTGCTTTTTTTCCCTTTTGCAGCTGTCCACGCTGTGTCCTACTAGGTACTAGGGGTTAGAAGGGCGCCTCTGCCCAGATGATAATGCAGGCCAGCCGGTCATATCACAAGCCTCAGGGCGCTGTGCCCGGCCCGTTAGTCGTCCTCCCCCCCCCCAACTGCCATTTCCCAGGAAATGATTTACTCTTAGCTTCGCACCAGACGGTTCCAGGGAGACCGCCACTTGTTGTTTTTACCAGTTCCCCCTCCTGTTTCTTTTGTAGTCTTGTTGGTGCTAATTAATTCCGTGTGTTAGCATACTTTCTGTCCATTGTTATGGGTCCATGGTAAAGTGGGTGTCATTTCCACAAGATCCGTTAACTTCCACGTTCACTTCTAAGGTGAACCTTGGTTTTCCAGAAGTGCAATCTTCTGAAGGAGTTTGTAGTAGTCTTCTACGAGAAAGGAGGCATCTTGCTGCTAATTAGCTTTAGCTACAATCACTGTAGGACAGGCTTGAGCTATTGGTAGCCACGCTCACGCAAAAAATTTTTAAAATATGGCAATAGCCTATGTCTACAAAAAATGTATAGTCCCAGTGTTTTTGAAGTGTCCAAGAGCCGCTGCTCATAGTTTCCTCAGAGGAAAAGCACGATTATCAGCAAAAATATCAGCAAAAATATGCAAGCAGAAGCAGGAGCAAGCAGCAAAGCGTCTGCACTGTAAGAAGCAGGAAGCAGTATTCTTTCCTGTGTGTTTAAAGCGCATTACCAATTATTAATAGTTAAGGAAAACAATAACAGATATATTTGGACCCATTATGCATTTATAATGAAATGTTAATGGTATTTAAGCCCAGTTCAAACCAAAGTTTAGCGATGAGATGAAACCTGCAACGTCTTGCAACGAGCCGCTCTGAAAGCTGCCTAATTTCTCTGATGCTCAGCTGTTTGTAACATTGAAATGGATTGTGGATCGTTTCATTTCTATAGTTTATAGCCAACTTTACCAGCTGACTTCTCTATTAGAGACAGGAGACGTCTCCTACGTCCTAAAACCAGCCTCTGGAGACTCTTATGAGTCAAGCTGAGACGGTCTGCTTCAGACCGCTGAAACTTTTATCTAAAACGGTTTTGTCTCGTTGTGAATCTTTGGTCTGAGCTGGGCTAAAAGATTAAATATAGATTTTTTTTTGTTAAACGCTTTAAGCAATTATTTAATAGATGAGACACTTTGAACATAATCCCCAGTAACAGAGGCAGATAGTGTTGGGGGGGGGGGGGGGTGACGACATCAAGTCACACTCAGTGGTAAGAGAAACTGAAGCAGAAGGACCAACACAGAGTTGATCAGCTGGCCAAGTAGAACCCTTTCATATCACGTTACTCGGTTTCATCAAATAAACGCCGATACATATACCCGCAAAAAACGCAAAAATGGGCGCGATAGTAGGCCAGGGCTATAGTCAGCCCAGCCCGGCCGATAGTCAGCCGAGCCAGGGCCGATAGTGCACAGCCAGGGCCGAGTAGTCAGCAGCCAGCCAGTGGCCGATAGTCAGCCACCAGGCCGATGTCGCCAGCCAGGGGCGATACGAGTTCCCCCGGGCGATAGTCCCAGGCCGGCCAGGCCGAAGTAGCCGGCGATAGTCAGCCAGCCAGGGCCGATAGTCAGCCAGCCAGGGCCGATAGTCACCGTCCGAGGCCATAGTCCAGCCAGCCAGGGCCGTAGTCAGACCATGCCAGGGCGATAGCAGCCAGGCAGTCCAGTCCAGGCGCATATGCCGAGGAGGGGCGTAGTCAGCCAGCCAGGGGCGATAGTCAGCCAGGCAGGGGCGATAGTCAGCCAGGCAGGGGCGATAGTCAGCCAGGCAGGGGCCGATAGTCATGCCAGGAGGGGCTAGTCGCCAGGCATGGCCGATAGTCCAGCCAGCAGAGGGCCGATAGTCAGCCCAGCCAGCGGCGATAGCAGCGGCATGCCGACGCACGCCGGGCAGATAGTCAGCCAGGGCCGATAGTCAGCCTAGTAGAGATGCCAGGTGGACAGACTTACAGTGCAAACTTGTGCAGGTGTTCCCGGACCTCCTGGATGTAGTGCTGCAGGTTGTCGAAGAACAGCTTCATCATGTGCAGCTCCTTCTCCGCCCACCTGATGGAACCGATACACCAATCAGCACCACACTCACGAGACAGCGCCCTCTTTATTTTATTTGAAAAAGTATATATCCAGTTTCTGTTGATAGTCTATCAGAGGTTTTGCACGTACGCAGGAAAACTTGTAACATAAGTTCAAAGAATATGATGCTTCAAATACACCAGCTGATCAACATATTAATCTGAACTCGGCTGCTAAAACGTTACTCACATGGTGATCCAGTGAGTGTCGTAACTGGAGCCAAACTGCTGGAACGTGCCAAAAAGTTTGGGTAGTAGACGCAAGGAAACCACAACAGACCTGAGAGGGGGGGGGGGGGGGGGGAGACGAGAAGATGGGAGTCAAATACAAGAATACAGGAAAAGAGAGAAATTCAACATTGAAAGGCTATTTAACAAAAGGACTGAGCAGACGTAGCTGGCGCTAAACCTGCACAAACACAAAGAGAAGGTAATAATTCTCAAATCAACCCCTGACTGGGCTGCCAAGCTAACAGCGTCGCCGTGCTCCGGTGCCGTTTGCATGTTTGTAACTTGGGTAAAATGATGAGATTTGCGACAACATTCTGTGCAAATGAGGGGGGGGGGAAATCACTAGACGCCTCCCAATATGATATCATCACGGTACTTAGATCAATATCTATCTATCTATCTATCTATCTATCTATCTATCTATCTATCTATCTATCTATCTATCTATCTACTTACGCCATGATACGATATTATTGCGATTTTAAAACATATTGCAATATTCTGGAATATATTGCTATTTATAACCATTTTTCCAATTTCAAATGATGTCCCCAAAAAATTAAAACTTTGGCGGACAAACTGACCAACACATACAGTGGGGTTTGAAAGTTTGGGCACCCCAAGTAAAAATGTGTATTAATGTGCATAAAGAAGCCAAGAAAAGATGGAAAATTCTCCAAAAAAAGGCATCAAATGACAGATTAGACATTTGTGTAATATGTCACAAAAAGTTAGATTTTATTTCCATCATTTACACTTTCAAAATAACAGAAAACTAAAAAATAGTTGTTTTGCAGAGTTTCTAGCATGCCCCCCCCCCCCCCCCTTTTGGAAAGCTGAGACCTGACGCGTCAGGATTTTTCTCAAGGACCAGTGATTTACAGATCCATGCTTGGCGCCTGTGTATCGATGTAGTATTGTTACTTTAATATTGCATACTATGCTTTACCGATGTTTCCCCCCCCCCCCCCCCCCCCCCCCCCCCCCCCCCGCTAATAGCCACACACAGTTGGATACTGTTCCATGCAGCTGTCAGACATCCGACACATTCTCCGAGTGTTGTTTTTGGTTGTTTGCAGAAATAATTGGATCCGGTGGTGATCCAGGAACAAAAAACCACGGGGGTCACTCTTACCTGTGATGGGCCAAGTTGTCAAGGCAACCCTCGATGAAACGCATGCGGATCTGTCTGTCGGTGAACCAACAGACGAGCGAACACAACAGCTTCTCCGCTCGTTAATCAGACCCTCCGAAGATGAATCTACACACACACACACACACACAACACACACACACACACACACACACACACACACACCACACACACGAGATCACACCCCACACACACACACGATCACACACACACACACACACACACACAGATCACACACACACACACACACACAAGATCACACACACACAGATCACACACCACACACACAGACACACCACAAACAAACACCACACACACACACAACACAAACCAACAGCATCAACACAAGACACAACACAACAAACACACACACACACAAACACACACACACACGAAACATGAGATCACACAGGAGCAGTGTGTTGCAGCATTTGACTTGTGCTGATTTGCCTCTGAAGGTCTGACCTGTTTTTATTGAAGTTAAAATATTAAGTTTTGTGATTATTTTTCTTCTTTCAGCTGCTGGTGTTTTAATTTTTTATTTTTTTTGGTCATGTTGTTTCTGGGAAACACTTTGGGATCATATATGTAATATGATTAGTTATCACCTCTGGCCATCGGAGACGAACAAACTAAATATTCAATGTGTGTAAACGCATTTTAATAATTTGGTTATGAGTAAAATGAAACCGGACTCTTCTTATTTAAACATTTTTTTGTACACTAGGGCTGTACCGAATACTATTTTGTAAGCTTCGGAGCTTCAGTACTTAACAGCAAATATTATATAAATTATATATATAAAAGCTTCGACAGCAGCAAAGGGGGAAGTCAAAAATTCCGACCGCACGTGAAGGCAGCATTGATGCACACATCTTCTCACTACCTACATCACATTGTGCTCATTTGAAACATTAATATCCGTCTATAAATAGGGATGGTATCGAGAACCAGTACTGAACTGGTACCGGGTCGGGGCTGACTAACGTGAGGTGGGCTGAAGTTGGACATTTGTTTTATTTTAGTGATAAGATGCTGCTCCAGGTTTTGCTCGGGACCATCCTAGTCCACCTCAAGGCTTACTAAAGAGGGGCTAACCTTAACCCTCGTGTTGTCTTCCCGTCAAAATTGAAAAATCAACATTTTTGTTTAGGCTTTTTATCGCTTTTTCCCCCCCCCCCACTGTCACTTTTTAACTGTAGTTTTACAGTTATTTTTGGACTTTATGGTCAATAAACCTCATTTATAGGAAATTGTACCTAATGTTTGAGTTAAAAAGCAGAAATTGAATTAACTTATAATAATGGAAGGAGGTGATGATAATCACAGACTGGAATATGTCAACTTTTACTCAACACTATTTCACCAACACTTCCATATTGTTTTACAAGCATAAAATTGAAAAAATTAATGAAGTAGAGATTTGTACTTGGCAAAGAGCGTTGGGATCAATCATGTTATTTTGGGGAATTAAAAGAACATTGATATAGGACAACGGGTCAATTTGACCCGAGACACTGAAGGTAGTGGACCACTATTCTCAATTTAGTGACAGCGCTCAGCTAAATTTGTCCCTCATTATATATATATATATATATATTAATATATATATATATATATCATATATAATATATATCTATACTATTATATATATTATATATTATAATATATCTATACAGAATCATTTAACCTATTCCTGCAAAAAAGTAAAAAATAAAATACCTCAAATCTTTTAACTGCTTCATTTTACAAATATAGATAGTATCAATATTACAGGTTTTACGCTGTTTCATGATAACGTTTCCTCAACTCGCGCTTTAATTGCCTTTTACATTAAATCTCTGTGTATGTGTGTGGGACTTATTTAAAATATGAAGCACTTTGTGTTGCATGTGACCTTTGTATGAAAAGTGCTATGCAAATGAAGCTGAAATGATAAGAGTATCGTTATGGAGAAAGCAGCATCTGTATCCATCAAGAGGTGTGAGGTCGTACCGCGTCCTCGTCCTGCACCAGGTCCCACAGCAGCGTGTTGCCCTTCTTACAAACGTTGTCCAGGTTGATGTCCGTCACGGCCTGGCTGCCGGAGTACTGGTGCTTATGGACCGACGGACCTGCACAGATGGAGAGTGCTCCCACAAATCAGCTTTTTCGTTTCTTTGGCAGGGAGATCTTTATTTAGTCTCGCGGGATTCGACACAGAAAAACTGAAACTGAAACCTGTTGCATTGGTTCAGTGTGGCCTCACCTTGCACCAGGTGCTCATGGTAGATGGAGGCCAGGTTGGGGAGGTGCTGCTGGAGGTGGGAGCTGAGCTCGGCGTGGGAGTTGATCTGGACCAGCTCCTCCTCGCAGCCCGACTCCTCGCCGTCAAAGTCGGCCATGTTCTTCTCCGACTTGGCGCTGACCTGGGAGCTGCTGCAGCTCACGTCGTCCGCACTCAGCATGTCCTCCACCATGGGACTGACGGAGGGCCGAGGGTTTTATAAAAAGGAGGCAGACAAGCAGATCCATCAAAGATCAAACAGCTTTATCACAATTGCAGAAAAGGGATGCTAATTAGAGTTTTTTTTTTTTTTCTTTTTTTTGTAGGAGGGTCTGGATGGTCCACACCACTTTCAGGGATGGGAGAAAAATTCTGGTTTATTATTTAGTTTGGCTATATCTAAGAAAAAAAACCAACTCTAAATTAGCATTTATATTTTCTACAGTAACAAAAGTCAGACCTCCATGAAACTCGCTGTGAATACTGGTAGTTTACAGAGGTAAGACCCCGTCATCTCGGGCCCCCCATGGAGTAGGCCTTACCCTTCATGATGGTGGTGGTGGTGATGATGGTGATGGTGGTGGTGCTGGGGGCCAATGAAGCGCCGGCAGTTAAAGAGCTCGCCGCCCATGGCCTCGCCCAGGAAGTCCCCGGGCCGCGGCAGACACGGAGGCTCCTGAGGCCCCTGGACCATCTGTGGGGGGCCGATCTCTGGCAGCTGCTGCTGGGGCTCCGTCCCGTCGGGCCGAGCGGACAACGACGCGGAACAGGCGTCCAACATCCTCATCCGGCCCTCAAGGGACGTCGACGCCGCCGTCACCATGACAACAGACGTGTCCGGCTTGAAGGGGAGAACCTTGGCCTTGGCTCCGCCCCCCGAGCCGCCGGGCCCCGCCCCCTGGCTCGGCCCCTCGCAGAGCGCCTCGCCCGCCTTCCTCTTCCTCGACTCCGTCTGCTCCCGGGGCTCCTTCAGCTGCCCGCCGTCAGCGGCCGAGCGGTTCCCCTCGTCTTCGTCCTCCTCGTCGTCGTCGTCCTCGTCGTCCTCCTCGTCGTCCTCCTCCTCGTCCTCCTCCTCCTCCTCCTCCTCCTCCTCTTCCTCCTCCTCCTCCTCTTCCTCCTCCTCCTTCAAGGCCTCGCTGTCCGCCATGTCGTCCGAGTGCATCTCGCTGCCGGGGCTGCCGGCCGATTGGCTGGCTCGGCTGGACGCCGCGTCGTTGCTGGAGGCCTCGCTGCGGCCGCTGCTGCTGCCCGGCCCGCTGCTGCCCTCCTCCACGCTGTTGGCCGTCTCGTCGGAGCTGCCCTGCATCGACTCCTGAGGAAACAACACAGATACAAGACACAACACCATCGTTTTAAAATCACTTTCTCGACACGTTGCCAGGATAACTCTCTGAGAAAGACGCTCAGAGATTTTTTTTTTTTTTTAGCGTTAGTTAAACGAGTAGAAAACAGCTCTTTAAAATGGTGACTTGTCACATGATTTTAGTGGTGCCTTTTTATATTGAATTCCATGGTTAATTTGTTCAATAAAAAGAAAGTTGGAAATGATTTGGTTTTTGAATTAGACAAGCTATTTGTTGATTCAAAACATCTCTCTTTTTTTTTGACAGCGTGTTTATTGCAGATCAACCCTGGGTACAGACCACATTTGTTCATGCAAGCATCATTTTCCATTTTCTTATCCATACAATAATATCAATAACCATTTACCATTCCAACTCCTTAATTATGTAAATACTGAATCATAAAAATTCCTTTAACTTTGTAAATAACCATGCATATCCACACTCATTATTCTTCATATTTCTACTCTGATATTTAAATACTTTGTGCAACCGTAACACAGAATTTCCCTTCGGGGATCAATAAATTACAAATAAAGTAATTCTGATTTTTAAATAACAATAAGCAGCAACCAAGAACGTACAAATTGTAATTATTTGGCGGTACCTTACGGTGAGGCACCATAGCAAATATCAAGACTTAAGAGAACAAAAAGCAAACTACCTCCTTCAGACCCCCCCAAGAGTTTCAAAACCGGTCCGCATGCCCCATTAAATCCACTCTTCCTCCCTGTTCACTTTTTATTTTAATTTTTTAATTTCAGATATGCAGCTCAAATGTTTTCAATTCCATCTAAAAAGGGACAGTGAACATCTGCCGGGTTAACTCTTGTGTTTTTATTCCGTCAAAATTGAATCTCAACACTTATGATGCTTTTTATCGATGTTTGTGATTTTTGTTTTTAACACTAACTTTTAAACTTTATTTTTACTATTATTTTTGGAATGTATGGTGAATAAATGTCATTTTTAGGAAAGTATGCCTAATGTTTGAGTTAGAAAAGCAGAAATTAGGAATTATTGAGACTAAAATTAAAGGAATGGATGTTGATGATAATCACAGACTGGAATATGTCAACTTTTACTCAACACTATTTCAAAACACTTCACCAACTCCCCAGTAAATTAAAAGATTTACAATTCCACATACTGCATAATATTTATCCTAACAAATTTGTTTTGAGGTTTGCGGCTGTGGACGGTAAATGTGAATTTTGTACAAATTGAAGAAGAAACTATTATCCTCTATTCTGGTTCTCTTTGGAGTTCTGGGGGAAAAAAATGGGAAATTATTAAAATATTCAAAAGAATCGCCAAATTAAATACAAAGCAAAAGATATATGTAGGATTTCTAATTCTACATGGGAATATTTTCATATCCATAAAGCAAAATTTGCTAAATCGCTTCCAGCTTTTACTCACTTCAGAATTGAATTTCGGAACTTTTTTGAGTCTAACCAAATTATTAATAGTAAGAAAACTATCTATATAGCTGATCTACTGCAAGATTTTTGTTAAGGAATTATAAGTTTATAGACTTGATTTCTTCTTGTCTTTGTAAAGTACTTTGTGTATTTGTTGGTTTTTATCCTTTCTTTGTGCTGTTTATGTTTTAAATTATTTTCTCAAATTTCATATATATATATATTTTTTTTATTTTTCAAGTAAGATTATAATGAATTTTTTCTCTGTATGATGCCGAATCGTTACACATTGTATAACATGTTTGTAAAGTTAATGAAAGTAGAGATTTGCACTTGGCAAAGAGCGTTGGGTGGAATCAATCATGTTATTTTGGGGAATTAATAAGAACATTGATATAGGACAACATGAGGACAACATGAGGACAACATGAGGACAACATGAGGACAAGGGCAACATGAGGGCAACATGAGGGCAACATGAGGGCAACATGAGGGCAACATGAGGACAACATGGGGACAACATGAGGGTTAATGATTACTGTCCAGCTGGACAGTGTGTGAGTGTGAGTGAGTGTGTACTGTGTGTGTACTGTGTGTGTGTACCTCTGTGTCCGACAGCCTCTGCTGGCTCCTCTTGTTGCCAGACATCATCTGGTCGTCCATCTCCATGTCGCTGCCTCCGCTGTGTTGCGTGTCGCTGTTGTCGCTGCTGTCCGGACTGGCGGCCGGGGAACCTGAGACCAGACGAGAAGACTGAGAGCCAGGGGGAGAACTTCCTGTGGGAAGGAAATCAAGCCGCCGCCGCCACTCAAACGTTAAACACTGAGATCCATGAATGAAGCCAGACCGACCTTTCTTGTTGCCCATGGGCATGTTGGTGTTGAGCAGCGAGGCGAAGGAGCTCTGCTTGGAGAGCTGGGCCTTGGCCGCCAGGGCGTTGTTCCACAGAGCCTTGATCAGCATGGAGGCCAGGTACAACGTCTGGCAAGGGAGGGACATGTATAAACCTGTATTACTAAATCCACTTTGTCATTTTGAAATTTCTTCTGTCCTTTCAAGCTGTCCCATATTCTGTTTTCTGTATCTTAATAACGTGTAACTATGTGTATTTATTTGTCTGTGCTTTTGTTTCCTCTGTAAAAGCCCTTTGAAAACTAAAGCTGCTATACAAATAGTTATTATCATATTGATAAAAGGAATGAATATCACACTGTATTAAAAGGCAGAGGTGGGTAGTGACGAGTTACATTTACTCCGTTACATTTACTTGAGTTAGTTTTTGAAAAAAAATTTACTTCTAGGAGTAGTTTTAAATCACTATATACTTTTACTTGTACTTAAGTAGAGTAGTGAAGAAGAAGCTGTACTCTTCCTCCGCTACATCAGGCTACAATGAGCTCGTTACTTTTCTTTTTACCTCGTTGGTATTCTACGCCTCGTTGTTTTTACCCCCGCGTACGTCTCATTTTATTGTTTTATTTTGAAAGAGAGAGAGCACGAGAGAGAGAGAGCACGAGAGAGAGAGAGAGAGAGAGAGAGAGAGAGAGAGAGAGAGAGAGAGTCTTCTGCTGAAGACGCTACCACGTGACTGTGTTCCACCAATCAGACGTCGTTGTGCAGTCACGTGACCATACTCGATCTTAGGGGCGGGACCATAGACTGTGTATGTCTATGGGCGGCACCATAGGCTGTGTATTATTGTTATTAACGGTCTACGGGCGGGACAGGTTAGCTTTATAGTCGTTGCAAAACAAAGATGTCAGAATCAACCGCCCGGCCTCATAGTGAAAGCATGGTTACCTTTTAGGAAAAGTGCGAACCAGCGGCTACATTATGCGGCGTCTTCTGTGTCGACCAAAACAAACGGACATGTGAGCGTTCAAAACCTCAAAATCTAACCTGAGGAAACATGAAGCGGCCATTTTAGTTTTGATAGGTGGATGTTTGTCTTTTAGGTTACATACAGTAGCGTTATGTTTTGCACATGCAGTATCCGTCCAAATTTGATGTGACAAGTCTCTTTAACTTAAGCTATTTTGTAATTAATAAATTAATTTTAATTAATTTTATTGATTGGATGAACTATAATTTGCCTAAATATGATTATTTTGTATTTTTGTCGGTCTGATTGATGCTTGTTTTAAGAAATTAACCAGACGTTACTCAACAGTTACTCACTACTTGAGTAGTTTTTTCATCAAGTACTTTTTTACTCTTACTCAAGTAATTATTTGGATGACTACCTTTTACTTTTACTAGAGTCATGTTATTCTGAAGTAACAGTACTTTAACTTGAGTACAGTTTTTGGCTCCTCTACCACCTCTGATTAAGGTCAGTTTTGAGGGTGTGTGTGTGTATGTGTGTGTGTGTGTGTGTGTGTGTGTGTGGTGTTGGGTGTGTGTGTGTGGTGTGTGTTGTGTGGTGTGGTGCCTGCGTGCGCACGAGTGTGCGTACGTATGTGTGTGTGTGTGTGTGGTGTGTGATGTGTTTGGGGGCTGTGAGTGATGTGGATGTGTGTGGTGTTGTCTGCGAATCGTGTGGTGAGTGCGTGTGGCTTGTGTGTGTGTGTGGTTGTGTGTGTGTGTGTTTGGTGTGTGTGTGTGGTGGGGTGTGTTGGTGTGTGGTCTGTGTCTGGTCTGTGTCTGTGTTCGTGTGTGGTGTTATATGTGGTGATGAGTGAGTGTGTGGCCGTGTGTGTGTGTTGTTTGTGGTGTGGGGGGGGGTGGCTGTGTGTGTGTGTGGGGGGGGGGGCTGTGTGTGTGTTTGGGGGTGGGTGTGTGTGTGGGGGGGGGCTGTGAGTGAGTGGGTGTGTGTGGGTGACTGAGTGGTCAGTGAGTGTGTGGGGGGGCTGCGAGTCGGTGTGTGTGTGTGAGTGAGTGAGTGTGTGGGGGGCTGCGAGGTGTGCGTGCGGGGGGGCTGGAGTGTGTGTGTGTGTGTGGTGTGTGTGTGTGTGTGTGTGTGTGTGTGTACCTGTCCGGTGGCCTGGGGTGCAGGCTGACACCGGTTGAGGACGTGGCGGAGAGGCACGGGTCGAGGTTTTTGATGAGTGACGGGAAAAGGTCGTGGATGTAACGGCTGCAGTGTTTCAGCTGAAAGACAAAACAAAAAGAAATTCTGTAATTTTAAAGTTAATTACTTGTTTTATCCTCAGACTAGTACAGAGATGTTTTTGTACTATCTGTATATAACATTCTAATAAACCAAAAAACTAAATTTAAAACAATTTAATATGGGTAACAACAGCAAGTAATTACAATCTCATCATTTACATTGTTTTATATGTAAATACTCTTATTATTCTACACTTAGCTATAATACCATGCAATCAACTGCACAGTTTATATAAGTTTTAAATTCATCCCTACTAACTAAGTACAAAAGAATGCATTTCCATGCTAATGGGAACCAAACAAATTTATATTTAAAAAAAAAAAAAAACATAAAATTGCTTGCCACAATAAGTTACACTTGTGAGGAATTTGTCTAAAATGAACACTAAAATGTTCAAACCTACATTATCTACTAATAATTGTTAAAAAGGCAAAATATAGCTCCAAACAGACCAGGCCAGCCAACATTGCCCCCCCCCTCATGCTGCTCCACAGAGGGGCTTAATGGAGCAGAATGAAGCTGCGTACATCGGTCCAGTCTCACCTGAGCTGCAGCCCAAATACAGTCCACATGCTGCGTGCTGAGTCGGCCTTCTGCAGCTAAAAAGTTCAGGATCACTTGGCATTGTTTGATGATCTGGAACACACACACACACACACAGAGAGCGAGAGAGAGCGAGAGAGACACACACAGAGAGCGAGAGAGACACACACAGAGCGAGACACACACCACACACACACAGAGCGAGACACACAGAGCGAGACACACACACTCACACAGAGAGCGAGACACACACACCACACAGAGAGCGAGACACACACACACACACAGAGAGCGAGACACACACACACACACAGAGAGCGAGACACACAACACCCAACAGAGAGGCGCCACAACACACACAGAGAGCGAGACACACAGCCACACAGAGAGCGAGACACACAGCCACACAAGCACACAGAGAGCGAAGACACACGCAGCCACACACAAAGCCAACACACAGCCACACACACACCCACACAGCCACACACACCCACACACCGCCACACACAGCACCACACACACACACACACACACACACACACACACACACACCACACACACACACACACACACACACACACACACACACACACACACACACACACACACACACACACACACACACACACTTAAGATCAGCTTTGCTTTGATAAAAACATGACTTCCATTCTGCAGTGTTGTCCTGTTTAAGTGAAGAACTTAAATCTTGTGCATTTTTATTAGAGATGAACCGAATCTGGATTTTTGGGGTTTGGCCGAAGACCGAATCCACTAGTTAAGATTCTGCCGAATCCGAAACCTCCTCCCATCCTGATTTCATTAACACAGTAAACACATTAGCTAAGTAAACACCGTCCACAGCGGTGTATTTATCATTTTATTGAATACGTAACATTATGCCAGGAGGACAATAGGGCTAGCAAAGCTGGTGATGGTCATCGGCCACGCTTTCAGCCGGTACCGTCCTTCCTTTGCCGTACCTGAAGTTGCTGCATTTTGGCCGCTGTCTGAAGATTCCTTCATGCGCAACTCGTATTCTCTTGGATATTTCATACGCAAATGTTCCAACAGCAGATAGTGTGTATTGTTTAGGGTCCTCGCCACCACGAGACAAATCGGCATTGCAGATTGAACACGTACCTCGACTTGAATCTCTTTCTTTTGACTGAAAGTGCTGCCAGACGTCTCTTATTCTGCTAACGAGCTCCATTTTCACTTTCTCTTGAACGCTCCACCTACGTAAACACCTCCCTAGAACATTGCCTAGTGCAAGCGTAGGGTTCAGTGGCAAAAAAGGTCTAAGGTTTGGCAGACACCTGCCAAAAAGCCAAATCTTTGTCCAAATTCAAACCCGAACCTTTGATTCGACGCATCCTTGATGTTAATTAAAAAAACAAACACAAAAAACTCACACCCTTGGATCAAAGGTCTCACCTCAATGTGCAAATTTGGTCCGAATATGTGCTCCACCACGTTGTTGTGGATCAGCCAGTCTGCTAGTTCCTTCGCTATGGACCTGAGAGGACGAAGCAGAATTTAGACTTTCAGGGAAGTTGTACACAGGTTAACCAGAGCTCGACAAAGAGCAGTGAACGCATCGTTTTGTAGCATTAGCGCGCTGTGACACGGTGCATATATACAGTGTGGGTGTAAAAACAGTTATTTAATCAAACTCCAACTGAAATCGATACCAGCATTTTATGCAGCGAGTACTGGAGTTTACCAATCCCATACCCCGTGATTTAGCCCTAAAAACACAAATCTACTTTCAAGTAGCTTATTTATGTTCTTTTTCCGACTCTTTTTTTATTTATTTTTTATTTAACCTTTATTTAACCAGGAAAGTCCCGTTGAGGTTAAAAACCTCTTTTTCAAGGGAGTCCTGGCCAAGAGGCAGGCAAAAACACAATCAATTACATTTATAAAAGTTATACAACACAGACAGTTAAAAACATTTACAATGTAAACGGGTCATTTCAGGTTCTCTCAATCTGGATTTAAAAGCATTTAAAGAAATAAGTTCAGATAATTTCAAGTCTTTTTGCAGAGAGTTCCATGCAGAAGGAGCGGAGCAGACAAAAGCCCTTTTTCCTAGATTTGTACGGGCAAATGGAACAATGAGCAGCAAGTGATCATCTGATCGCAATGAATAGGAACCAACACTTCTCCATGTGATCAAACTACTGATGTACAATGGCAACAGACCTAGCATGGCCTTATAGATAAAAATATGCCAACGCCCTCTGCCAATGACTATGTCAAATTGGATGACTGGATATGGCGTTCATCGTTGTGTTTGTTCATGTTTCACACACAAAAAAAAAAAAAATGTAACCCCAAGCCAGGCCGTACAGCAAAGACAGAAATCATAAGACATGCATACAGTGAGAGCAGTATACAGCTGTTAAAACATCATCAATAAATCATCATAAAATATGTCGGTCGGTATTCGTTATCGGCTGATTCACAAGTTCCGGTATCGGAATCAGTAAGCACGAACTGGTGTTGGACCATCTCTACTTAACACTGATAGGACAACTCCCATCACTCCCTCTCATCTCGTTACGTTGGCTTCCTATCAAGCTCAGGATTCCTCTCAAAGTTCTTATTCTGACGTATAAAGCCGTGCATGCTCAGTAAGGGTGTGACGAGAGATTAAAACGTGACGAGATTTCTCGTCGAGGTGAAAAGTTGTCTCGTGAGGCGATGTGATGTCAGCGTGATGGAGCGTGAAATTACTGTTGAAGATCCCCCTGCCACTTTTAAATCATTTGTTAGGAGTTAGGAGTTAGATTTCTCGTGTGAAATTGTACTTTACTGCATATAATTCATTAAAATAGTAAAAAAAAAAAAAGTAATAGTTGATTTCAAAATGCACCTAATTTTTTTTGCATTTTGTGATTTTTCAGTTGAATAAAAAAAAACTATTTTCCATTCATATATTTCATCGGGGATTTCTTTAAATTTAAAAAAAAA
>NC_045737.1:38062594-38063512 GCF_008692095.1 Etheostoma spectabile | reverse complement strand
AACCCAATCTCGTGATGTGTCTCGTCTCGTGGAGTAAGTGTCTCGTCACACCCCTAATGCTCAGACATCTACATGGGTCTCTGACCTGCTCCATCCTTATATCGCCAGTAGGACTCACCGGCCTTCTGATCAGGGACTACTGCTCGTCCCTCACACTGGTCTAAAAACCAAAAGGTGGCCGTGTTGTTGAAGTGGTGGCTCCGACACTGTCGTACGATCTGTGGTGGCTGTTAAAGCAGCTGAAGACTCACCTATTTGACCCTTGTGGTGTCTTCGGGGTAAAATTTGACCCGTTTTCCAAGTTTTTTTTCCAACCAAAATGCCCATAAATAACATGGATACATGGAGGATCTTTGGTAAATGTTCATTGAATTTGGGTTGTTATATTCAGTTTCATAGCATTTGAAATGGTTTCAAAACAGAATCCTGACTATACGTCGTCTGATCTTAACCATCAGGCAAAATAATTCATAATTTTGGCTTTTTTTTTATATAACAAAAAAAAAAAAAAAAAAAAAAAAAAAAGTATAAAGTCATATAAATTAAATGGAAACACAAGTTTGAAAAAAACGATTTAAAAAGTGTCAAAAGCATAGAAAAAATGCCCACATTGTGACCCGGAAGGACAACATGGTCACGGTGGACGGGAAGACAACACACGGGTTAACCTGGCTTTTGGCATTTTGTAAGTTTTTGATTTACTGTTTTTTTATTTTCGATCTTTCTCCGACAACTTTATTCAATTTTACAATTTTTTATAGTATCAAATCATAACAGAGGTTTTTACAAAGCCCCAACGAGTCTAGTAATTTCCCCCAAGAACGAGCATTTAGTGCAACAGTGGTGAGGAAAAACTCTTTTAGGAAGAAACCTGGGACGGACCCAGGCTCTTGGTAGGCGGAGTCTGACGGTGCCGGT
>NC_045737.1:38060442-38062584 GCF_008692095.1 Etheostoma spectabile | reverse complement strand
TGAACAGTAGCAATAAAGTCACTATAAAGATAATGAAACAGTGACCACTTGTGGTAGAAGTTCATGTCATAGCAGGGCATGGCAGGGTGTTACAGGGTGTAGCGTAGCATGGCAGTGCGTTTTTGTCTGTCCCAAAAGCAGTGAGAGAAATTCTCCTTCGCTGAGGCTCATTAAAGCAACATTGGAGCCCTCTTCCTGCTTCGGTCCCCCTACAGGTTGGATACGGAAGTGCCCTTTACACATTATGTAAGGTTGCCGGATTGGATAGCGCAGTGGCTCCCAAACTTTTTCAGCTCAAGACCCAAAAGAGAAATTCGGTGTCGCCCCGGGACCCAAATTTACAAAAAAATACACCATGAATCATTGTAACATCTACATTTTTAAACTGTGGACAAAACACGGAACAAACCATGAATTTAGATGTATATGAAGTATATTTATTCCATTATAGAAGTAACCAAAAACAGAAAAGGTCTCTATTCTCCTTTCTGGGTCTCACCCCTTTATCAACTCATTTTCTTATTCAAATCATAGGGAATTTTAACAAGAGAAGATGAGAACACACAAACCACACACACACACACACAAACACTCTCTCACACACACACACACCCACACACACACACACACACACAGCATCTGAGCTGAACAGACCAGTGGAGCAAAAAAGATTCACTCATTCACATCAGATTGAGATGCATTTCACCGCCAATAAAAACGGGTCTGCGACCCCTTTTGGGTCCCGACTCTAAGTTTGGGAAACATTGGAATAGCGTATCTGTATTTCAAATGAGACATCACGACAGCGGTAATGGACAATTCTGCTTCCAACCCAAAGTGGGAACAGTACAAAACACCAGCTATGCAGTGTCTATTCAGAAAGCAAATGTCCTCAGGAGAGGACAATACAGAGTGAAAGAAAGTGAATGTTTAAACTAACTCACGTTTCTGTGTCGGACACCAGAGACTCGTTGTTGCAGACGTCGTTGAAGGTGTGGAGTTGGTTCTGAAAAGAGTTTGAGTGCATATTACAACCGGAGCTTAAAATCTGGCCCAATTTAAATTAGTAATCGAACAGCCCCGATTAGGCCTGCACGATTCATCGTTATAAAATCACGATCTCGATTCACCCTGTTCACAATTTTATTTTTACGCAGCTGTTAGTATTTATCATTACAAAAAATATATACGTTTTCAGTTTTTAATGCTTAAATGTTACACAGAAAGAAGAAAAAAAATCACCTGTTCACAATTTCATTTTTAAACACTTATTGTTAGTATTTATCATTACAAAAAATATATAAATTTTAATTTTTTAATGCTTAAATGTTACACAGAAAACAATCATGGCAGAGGATCGTGATAAATATTCCAAGCTGAAAAATCATATTTTTTCCATATTTTTCCCCCGAATCGTGCAGGCCTAGCCCTGATCTAGACCGTGTATGAGCATGCTGAGTCGTGTTTTGACTCACGGTGATTTGGCTGAGTCCTGCCAGCCTCATGGTGAGCGTTGGGGACATGAAGTATTTGAAGGCGAGGTCCAGGCTCTCCTTGTCGAAGCACAGCGCGCTGTCCAGCGGCTCCTTCACCGTGCTCCACATCAGGTCGGCCATGTTGCGCGCCGCGCTCTGCCGCAGCTCCTGGTCCGACAGCTTGCACAGGTACCTGCAGCACACACGGATCAAAACCCAAAATCTTATACACATCTGCCCTTGATGCTGATGTTTGGACATAATGAAGTACAGTGGGGCAATCAGATTCTGAGTTTTAATTTGATCTAGAGCTGCAAAGATCAAAAATCACTGGGATTTTCTGGGATTTTTGGTGTTATTTTGTGTCTCTAGAGCTTCCACACGCACACAAACTTGGAAAAGAAAACTACCCATGGTGTTTTGAGTGAGATCGGGTTTCTGAATGTCCTCCGATCCGGTTTCTGAGTGTCCTCTGGCTTCAGTCTCCGGGTGAGCTGTTCAACATCTGCACGGCTTTCTACGGCACTAGAGACGAGATGGCTAACCGTAGCATGCTAGCTCGTTCTTAATGGCAAAACACTGCTACAACAGCCACTAGTTCCGTGCTTCTCCACCGCTTTGAGTTGCGACCCCCCAGAATAATGAAGCTGGTGTTTGCGACCCCCCC
>NC_045737.1:38060213-38060425 GCF_008692095.1 Etheostoma spectabile | reverse complement strand
ACAGAGCGCTGCTAACCGCTGTAAACAGCTGTTTCTACACACCTCCCCCTGTGGATTTGGAGCTAATTTTTGTAAATGCTCCGATTAGTAAACAAATGCTTTACTTTTACTTTTAGTTTGAGTTTTAGCAGCTAGCACCTAGCCTGGTCCAATGTGCTCCAGGCTCTGTGGGTGTTGGATGATCCCACCTTCAGACCCCTTTCTGTGTTTCA
>NC_045737.1:38053814-38058814 GCF_008692095.1 Etheostoma spectabile | reverse complement strand
AGAGACACAGACAGACAGAGAGAGAGAGAGACAGACAGACAGAGAGAGAGAGACAGAGAGAGAGAGACAGGCAGACAGACAGAGAGAGAGAGAGGGGGGGGGGAAAATCGACCACGTCTGGCTTCCTGACTTTAAAAAGGCAGCAAACATCGGTGGAGGGACTCACCTAAAGTAACTGTCAAGCTTTTAACATGTGTAAAAAATCAGGATTTTACCATTGGACGTAACAAGAGGTTTGATGAGATTACTGATTAAAGACATGACAATCATATCCAGATCAAAAAGTCACCGCCCCAATCCTCTGCAGAAGTTCCATTTCCTGCAGCCCGATTTGGGCGGAGGAGCCGTCGGAGGCTGTGCTGACAGGGAAAGGAAGGTGTTCAACAAAACAAAATGGCAGCTACTCGGTCATGTTACAGACCAGGGACTCAGACACGCCTGCTGCAGCTGCAGAAGCACCGAGCTAAACTGAATAAAAAGGTTCTCCAGATTTCTTTTGGTCACAACAGCTGAACGAAGGATCCACGACTGTTCCATCGGCGGTGAAAAACTGACAAAAATAAAAAACACGTTACTATCGTAAATTCAAATGAAGATATAGTTGCAATGTATAAAAAAAAAATGGTACAAGAAAATATCTAATATCGGAATTTATTCTCATAAATTACACGATAAACAGAGGCCACAAAGTGGCCTAATGTTGACAGGGATGCGGTTTTCGATGCGTCCGTCTGGCGGAGGACGTCGTTTTCATACGGTCATCGTATACAGTATCAGAGTGTTTTATACGGTGTTATCGTATAATTTTGTTTTTAAATGTTTGTTCTATTGTAGGCCTGAGATCAGGTTTTAACCCTCTATTGCATGAATTAGTTTTTAAGCATGGTAAAAATGTCTTGATGTGTTTTTTATGACTGCTTGAATAATGCAATTGTAAAAAAAATAATAATAATAATTAAAGGGTGGGGGGGGGGGGGGGGGGGGGGGGGGGGGGTAGTTGGTAATTTGTTGCTATATTGCAACAACGCGCATTTGTGGAAAGTGCCAAAAAATCCATTATTTCTCTAAAAACAACGCTTTTATTGAAAAAAAATACCAAGTAAATTCAACTTATATGCCATATGGCAATAAAAATAATTTTAGCCTTTTACAGAAAACAACATAGCATTTTAACTGGTCTAAATGATGAAAATTAAAAGTTTATTCTCCCCAGATGACAGATGACATTATTTTTGAAAGAAAAGCTTTTTAAGATTAAGAAAAACATACTACATTTCGGCTGGTACAGGAAAAAGGGGGGCCGGCAAACAGGATTTCCTGGTTAAGTGAAGTCGTCCAGTTATTAACACCGAAAAATAAAAAGAACTAAGAAAAAAAACTAAGAAAAAGAATTTGTTGCCATATGGCAACACCATGCAATAGAGCACATGTGTCAAACTCAAGGCCCGCGGGCCAGATGTGGCCCGCCATGTCATTTTATGTGGCCCGCGAGAGCTTAAAAGTTTTGAGTGTCTAAAAATAAATACCAAAAAATAAATTAATAGCGTGCTTTGACCAAAAACTACATTCCCCACAATGCCTTTATACGCTATCGCTAGTGCGGCAGTATCCATGCCAACCATACCAACCGTACGAGGTCTATGATGCACACGAGTGGAACTGAGTATAAATAATGATACCCAAATGTCCAGACAGAGAAAAGTTGATGCAGACGGAAGACTGTTTCAAGAAAGATGGGAAGGCGAATACTTGTTTTGTGCTTCAAGGAGAAAGACGTATGTCTTTTGTGTTACGAGTGCGGTGTGCGTTGTCAAAGAGGACAATCTGCGTCGGCATTTTGACACCAAACACGGAGCTAAGTACGCTAAGCTAGCCTTCAAAAAAGCAACAAATTGCCCAAGAATAAAGGAAACTTCGGTCGCAGCAGAGTTGTTCAAGAAATCCACAGCAAAAACGAGGCAGCGGTGAAAGCTAGCTTCATTGTGCTGAAGAAATCGCCCACGTTCCAGTCTTTTTCAGAGGGAGCGTTTTTGAGCAGTGCATGCTGAAGGTCTGTGAGCAGTGTGTTCCCGACCATTTACAGACTTTTAAAAATGTCAGTTTATCAAGAAACACCATCGCCGACGAGTGAAGGAACTAGCAGAAAACTTACAACACAGCTGGCCGAGGAGACACGCAGCTACAGGCTTTTCATTAGCTGTTGATGAAAGCACAGATAACACGGACACAGCGCAGTTATCAATTTTATTAGAGGTAAAGTCGGACCTCTCTATCACTGAGGAGCTGTTGGATGTGGCTGCAATGCATGGGACCCGACGGGACAGGACATTTTTGATGCGGTGGAGAAGTCCGTAAGTAAAAATCCATTGCAGTGGGAAAACATTGGTAGGATTAACTACAAGCCGGTGCACGCGCATTGTGGAGGAAAAGTGGGCTTGGTTGGACTAATGAAGGGAAAATGCAAAAAATGAACTGTCCACGCCTCTGATAACGTATCATTGCATTATCCGTCAGAAGCTTTGTGTGGGAAGGTGCTGGGGATGGAGGACATGTGACCACAGTCATGAAAACAGTGAACTTCATTGGGCGCGCTGGCGTGAACACCGTCAGTTTCCAGCAGTTTTTGCTAGAGATGGGCTCGGAGCCGGGGATGTGCTGTACATACAGAAGGCGGTGGCTGAGTGGAGCAAAGTCCTCAAGCGATTTTTTGAGCTCAGGGAAGACATTGCTCTTTTTATGCAGAGTAAAGGTAAACTCATGTCTGAACTATCAGATCCAAAGTGGATGTGTGACTTTGCTGTGTTGTGTGACATAACCGACCATCTCGCCCAGCTGAATCAGAAGCTGCAGGGACGCAAACAAGTCATCACGCAGATGTCCGACACGATCACGGCTTTCCAGCGTAAATTGGACTTATGGATGTGGCAAGTGAAACAGGACAACCTTGTACACTTTCCTGTTTGTCAGAGCATGTCATCCTCATTTCCCAAGACTTTTTCATGTGCTCAGTTGGTTACCAAACTGAGCTGGTTAAAGACTGAGTTTGATCGGCGCTTCTCTGACTTCAGAGCACAACAGTCTGGCTTGACATCTTTGCAATCCTCACCACCGCTGTCTTGCACTGCACCCCACACCTTCAGATGGAGCTAATTGAGCTTCAAGCAACAGTGGCCTGAAAGCAAAGTTCCAGGATGTTGCAACCAGGACTTTACCGTCTGCTGCCCCCTGTTGTTGATGCCACAACTTCGACTTCATGCTGCTCGTGTTCTGTCCATGTTTGGGAGCACCTATCTGTGCGAACAGTTTTTTTCCATATGAATCTGAACAAAACAAGCACAGATCACGCCTCACGGATGACAACCTCCATGCTGTTCTACGCATTGCTCAGCACGGACCTAAAACCAACATTGACACACTGGCAACGGGAAAACGTGTGTCAAGATCTGGTCAGAAAACAAATGAAATGTAATTTAACCAACAAAAGAAACGTTTAAACTGTTGCAATTTAATGGTGATTGCTTTGTTTTTTGTGTTTATCATTTCAGAACATGATCAATCAATAGTGAGATATAATCACTTGGTGTGTTCAAGGACAGGCAGCATCTCCTCATCAAAAACTAACCAAAAACTTGACCAATATAGTTGTGAACTGAGTCAACCTTTATTTTGGTATTTTTAGTTGATTACATATTATTTATGTGTAGCTGCTGTTGTAATTATTAATGTTTGCAGGTCTTATGTGGTATGCAGACAAATTGTGTTCATCTACCATCAGTTGGATGCCAGGCTGTGTGCAGCCTTTTTTGTAAAAGCTACATGTGTATACATGTTCTTTGCAGCTCGTTTTATGTTAGTTTTTCTTTATCACTTGGACAGTTTGAGTCCTATATTAATGAGTTATGTGGGTTTTCATAAGCTGACAAAATTTAAAAGGATTTATGTTAAGCAACAAGCAAACATATGTTTTTCTATGCAACTGTAATTGTCACTTGAAAGTTATAATAAATAATGAGTATTTACATTAAGGAGTAGTTACTTTTATTTTACATTACATTCGATTATATTTAGTTACATTTATAAGTTAATTCTGGCCCTTTGAGGACAGCCATTATGCTGATGTGGCCCTTGGTGAAAATGAGTTTGACACCCCTGCAATAGAGGGTTAACCATTGTGAAAGGTGCAAAAGAAAAAAAAGGTTTGTTGGTGGGGTACTGCTCCTTTCGTTGGTGAGGTCGGTGGAATATATTTTAAGTTTTGTACGCAGTGTGTGTGGTGTGTGTGTGTGTGTGGTCCGAAATAAATCCCGGACTGAAGTAGGGGTAGAAAAAAAAAAAAAAAAAAAAAAAATCAATACAGCATAGTATCCCAGTATTTTCACTGGCGATACTGTATCGTTACACAGGCGCCAAGTATGGATCTTTTATTATATATATATATATGTGTTGGTTCAGTTTGTCCCATTTGCAGAAATATAAAATGTGAAGTGATATGAACAGATGTTTCGATGTAAACAGATGTTGACAGAGTTTCCTTTTGGGGACGTCATTTGAAATTGGGAAAATTTGAAGTGGGGGGGGGGGGGGGGGGGGGTGGAGGGGGGTGGGGGTGGGGGGGGGGGGGGAGGGGGGTGGGGGGGGGGTGGGGCGTGGGGGGGGGGGAGGGGGGGGAGGGGGTGGGTGGGGGGGGAGGTGAGTGGGGGGAGGGGGGGGGGGGCGTGGGGAGTTGGGGGGGGGGAGGGGGGGGGGGGGGGAGTTGGGGGTGGGAGCGGGGGGATGTGGGGGAGGGGGGGGGGGGGGAGGGGGTTGGGGGGAGGGGGGAGGGAGTGGGGGGAGGTCGAGGAGTGGGAGTTGGGGGGGGAGGGGGAGGGGGGGGGTAGGGGGGGGGGGGGATGGGGAGGGGATTGGGGGGGGGGGGGTGTTGGGAGGGGGGGCGGGGGGGGGGGGGGAGGGGGGGGCGGGGGGGAGAGGGAGTTGGGGGGAGTGGGGGGAGTTGATGGGGG
>NC_045737.1:38046314-38048814 GCF_008692095.1 Etheostoma spectabile | reverse complement strand
CAAGATCAAGCGATGATTTTTTGTATTTTCTTTTAGCAACTTAGCATGGGTCATAACCTTATGAGCACCACTGTACTAAGTATTTCTTCCTCTCTTTAACTCAAGTGTGTTGGACAGTTGGTGTAGTCGTGCCAATTTGGTGCACTTTGAACACCTGATGTTGATTATACTCTAAAAAACATATGTATTTTAATAAGATAAATCTTATTATTTTGATTTGTATTCAGTTAATTTGACCAGTAAAACAGTGAAAGCTGGATAGTTTCTTTAGTAGTACAGCTCAGTTTCATTCAGCCATTCTGAAATAACTTTTCCCTCGTCCCCCCCCACCTTAGTTGAAACTAAAACTGAATACGCTGGGATGGTCAAAGCCATCGAAGTTGGCAGATTATACGGGGGACATGTTACTGCTCTCTGGCCGACAGTGACTTCATTTCGGGAATTAAAAAAAAATTCAATCTCCCCAAGCTCCCCCCCCCCCCACCCCCCCCCCCCCCCACCCCCCCCCCAATCTACCAAAATTGCACATATACACATGAGCTATTAAAAACTGTTTATCATAGTGCATTAGTACAAAAACTGTTATTAAAATGATTCTGATCTCTCAGGAAAACACGGACCACCGAAAAAACGGCTGTTTCCATGGATGGAGAGACTATGAGGCTCAGCACGCTGTAATGATGTGGCCGTCTTTTGACCAAAACGACAAACGAGGGCAGGAAACGTGGACAATACTTAGCTAAACAGAGAACTGCACCCATTTCATAAAAAAAGAAAGAAAAACACAACACACTCAATGACATGAACCAAAAAGTGACATCAGGACTTTCTGATAAAATTTCAGCGTTGAGCCGTAGTTTCCAAAAAACTCCAACATGAGCAGTCTTCTTTTCTTAGGTTCTTGAACTTTTCTTTACTTTATATAAAGAGACTTCAGATACAGTATTAGGACCACTAAGGGTCTATAAAAGAGAGACTTCAGTACATTCAGGGACCACAAGGTCTATTAAAGAGACTCAGATACAGTATTAGGGGAACCACTAAGGTCTATATAAAGAGACTTCAGATACAGTATAGGACCAATAGGGCCATAAGGTCTTATAAAGAGTCAGAACTATTAGGGGAACTAAGGTCGATATAAAAGAGACTTCAGATACAGATTAGGGACCACTAGGACCACTAAGGTCATTAGAATACGAGTAATTAAGAGGATTCAGTCATATAGGGACACAAGGTCTATATACAAGAGCATTCAGATACAGTATGTAGGGGACCACTAAGGTCTATAAAAGAGACTTCAGATACAGTATAGGGACCACTAAGGGTCTATATAAAAGAGACTTTCGATACAGTATTAGGGGACCACTAAGGTCTATATAAACAATCCAAAAAGCACCATGTCATGGGACCTTTAAAAAAACAAATTCAAGTGGTCCACCCTCGCAGAGCAAACCGTAGCAACATGAAACCTCATCAGAGAAGGTTTTATTTTGGACACCTGCTCCGGGTTATCAGGTGTCTGAGGTCAGATCTGAGAAATCTTACTTCAGAGAGAAAAGGGTCTTCTTGTACTGAGTAAAATGCAAACTGTAAGTGGGAGAAGACACTATTCATCGAGATTATTTGACCAGAAGTTATGGCTAATGACTTTTAGGTATAAACTTCTGTCCTGGTGACCGCACTGCGTCCAATTAAGGGGAAAACGTCTGCCGAGTGGACATGACTTTTCAGAATTCTTTAGACAAAATCCAGGATGTGACTCAGCGACAACTGGTGTTAGTAAGACTTAGGTATTCTTCTTCTGAGTCCAGGGCCGATGACACATTTTGTTCCATTATTTCCTGTTCATTTGTTCAAATAATTTCCAGGGCAGGTGCATGGTGACCTAAGATCGCAACGAAAGAAAAGGAGTGCGGGGTTTTCCCTGCCAGGACAAGGCATTTTGGACACCACCTTATCCAAATCAATGTAAAATCAATTGTAAGTACCAAAACTAACTAAATATCTTTCAGGATGTGTTATTGTAGCTGGTTCCCAGGTGCTGCGTATGCGAGCGTTCCACTTTCGGGATTTCTCCCTTGACACAGGAAAATTCACCAGATGCCCTCCTCCATACAGCCATCTCTGGTGGATGCTAGCTTGAGGGTGACAGAGTAGCTAATATCAAATGGGAATGTACCTGGGTCCTCAGATTCTGGCAGGCGTGCATCCAGACAGCTAGCTAGAAATCCAATCTGAGGATAGTGGCTCTGGTCCTCAAGATCTCGCAGGGGAACTCCAGGGACAGCTAGTAGACTATCTATCCAAATTGGAGGACTATTGGTTACCTGGTCCTCAGACTCTGAGCAGGGTAAAATCCCAGACAGCTAGCTAGACTAGTCATCCTGAGGACTATTGGTAATGGTCCTGCAGATCTATGAGGGTAAAAATCCAGACAAGTAGACAGACTATTTGTCCAATCTGAGGATATGGTTAACTGGCGATCACGATCTCTGCAGGG
>NC_045737.1:38046097-38046289 GCF_008692095.1 Etheostoma spectabile | reverse complement strand
ATAGGGGGGTGTATACTTACGCCCCCTGTATTTTAAGGAAGAACATTTATTTATTTATGATACATTACTCATTCACAAAGGAAATTGGGTTCCTTAAAAGACCCATGGCATGAACATGGCCCCCCCGTGGCTATAAATGGTGAGAGGTGTAAACAGAGTCCTGGGTATCCTGCTCTGCCTTTGAGAAAATGA
>NC_045737.1:38039852-38046087 GCF_008692095.1 Etheostoma spectabile | reverse complement strand
GGGCCCATCTGGAATCTTCCCCTTATGAGGTCATAAGGGGCAAGGTTACCTCTCCTCTCTCTTCTTTGCCCACCCAGAGAATTTGCCCTTCACCTCAGTCTCTTTTATATAGACCACTAAGGTCTATATAAAAGAGACTTCAGATACAGTATTAGGGACCACTAATGACCACCAGTCATGAAACATGTGAACCTTCATTATCCGGGCGCGTGGCCTGAAACCTCAAACCGTCATTTTCCAGCAGTTTGCTAGAGATGGGCTCCGAGCACGGTAATTCTGTACATACAGAAGTGCGGTGGCTGATAGAGCAAAAGTCCCTCAAGCGATTTTTGTGAAGCTCAGGTGAAGACCTTGCTCTTTTTATGCAAGTAAAGGTAAACTCATGTCCCTGGACTATCCAGATTCCAAAAGTGGAGTGTTACTTTGCTGTGTTGTTGTGGACATAACCGCCATCTCGCCCATCTGAATCAGAAGCTGCAGGGACCAAACAGTCCATCACGCGATGTCCGACACATCACGCTTTTCCAGCGTAACTTGGACCTTATGGAATGTGCAGAAGTGAAACAGTAACCACCTTGTACACTTTCCGGTTTGGTCCAGAGCATGTCCATCCTCATTTCCCAAGCCTTTTCATGTGCTCATTTTTTTGGCTACAAACTGAGCTGTTTAAAGACTGAGTGTTTTTTGGATCGGCGCTCCCTCTGACTTCAGAGCACACACATCCGGCTTTGAATCCTTGGCCAATCCTTCACCACCGATGTTTCGGCACTGCACCCCACCACCTTCAGATGAGCGAATTGAGCTTTCAAACCAACCGTGGGCCTGAAAGCAAGTTTTTCCGGATTTTGCAATCCAGGACTTTTACCGTCTGCTGTCCCCCTGTTGATGGGGGCCAAAAACTTGGACTTCAATGCTGCTCCCCCTTCCACGTGTTCTGTCCATGTTTGGAGCACCTACTGTGGCGAACAGTTTTTTTTTCATACTGAATCCTGACAAAAAACAATCACCAGATCACGCCCTCACGGATGACCACTCCATGCTGTTTTCTCCATTGCCTCAGCACAGGACCTAAAACCCTGACATTTACAACCACTGGCAACGTGTAAAAACCGGTGGTCAGAGATCTGGTTTCAGAAAACAAATGAAATGTAAGTTTAACCAACAAAAGAACGTTAAACTGTGTGCCATTTATGCATTGTGATTGCATTTGATTTTGTGTTTAATCTTTTCCACACTATGGATAATCAAGATAATAGATATATCCCTTTGTGTGTTTCAAGGACAGGCAGATGATCCTCATCACAAAAAACTAAACCAAAAAAAACTTGACCATATAGATTTTGGTGAACTGAGTCAACTTATTTTTGTATTTTTAGTTGATACATAATTATTTAGGTGTAGACATGCTGTGTAATTATTTATGTGTGTCAGGTCTTATGGGTTGATGCAGACACAAGTGTGTTTCATCTACATCAGTTTTTGGATGCCAGGCTGTGGGGGCAGCCTTTTTTTTGAAAAGGTGCTACATTGTCATACATGGTCTTTGCAGCTAAGTTTTATGTTAGTTTTCTTTATTTCAATTGGACCAGTCTTGCATCCTATGATAATGGAGTTATGTGGTTTTCCATAATGACAAAAGTTAAAAGGCTTATGTTCAGCACACGCAAACATTTTTTCGTATGCAATGTCAAATTGTCTTAGAATAAGTTTAATCAATAATGAGTTAGTTTAACATTAAGGGAGTGTACTTGTTATTTTACTTAAAGCGATTAATATTTAGTTACAATCAAAGTTAATCTGGCCTTTGAGGACAGCCTTCTGCTGATGTGGCCTTGGTGGAAAAGAAACACTGAGTTGGACACCCCTGACACATCAAGAGGGTACCATGGAAAGGTGGCAAAAGAAAAAAAAAGGTTTTGTTGTGGGGTGATGCGTCCCTTGCGTTGGTGGAGGTCGGTGGAAGTTAGTTTTAAGTTTTGTACGCAGTCGTGTGAGTGTTTGGTTTGTGTGTGTTGTGTGTCCGAAATAATACCGGCACTGAACGTAGTGGGTAGAAAAAAAAAAAAAAAAAAAAAAATCAATACAGCCATAGTATCCAGTATTGTTCACTGGCGATACGTAATCGTTTACACTGGCCGCCATAGGATATCTTTTATATATAATTTATAGTGTGGTCAGTTTTGTCCCACATTTGCGAAATATCAAAATTGCAAAGTGATATGAACCGATGTTTCGATGAAACAGATGTTGAAAGAGTTTTCCTTTTGGGGACCGTCATTTGAAATTGGGGAAAACTTGAAGTGTGGGGGGGGGGGGGGGGGGGGGGTGGATGGGGGGAGGGGGTTGGGAATTATGAGATTTGCAATGAATATATATATATATAAATTATAATTAGATATGATATTGGCGAATATTTGCAGAATATGCAATAATATCGTCATCGTGGCATAAGTACTCGATGATCCAAACGCACGGGAGGTGTTTGGTGTTCTCACCCCTCCGACAGCGAAGCGCCGAGTTCATCATTTTGTTACCGGAAACGGGATTGTTAACCCGTGACACGTTAGAGTGTAGAGTTGTCAACTGTCACTGTAAGGGTTGTTCCACCCCTCAGCTTTTGGGTGTTAGAAACACTCACGCCGTACCCATCAACCAGCTGTTCCTTCTCTTCCAACCAAGGAATACAACTCACATGAGTGAGTGAAACCTTCCGTCCCCATCCCCTCATTTTGGGTGTGAGGCCGTGACTATGTAAGGCAACATGCGTGCTTCGCTGTTTCTTCTTCACAGAACAGGACAGCTCGTTGGGAAAGGTTTGTAGTGTGTGTGTGTGTGGGTGTGTTGTGTGTGTGTGTGGTGTGGGTGTGTGTTGTGTGTGTGTGTGTGGTTTTTGTGTGTGTTGTGGGTGTGTGTTTTAACCCTGGACATCTGCAAATCGATGCATACCTTCGAAATATTGGCGCCTGATCTACCGGCTCTCCACCCCCGGACCAAATCTCCTTATATTTCCTGTGCTTAATGCACTCATGTGTTCTTATATATATTCCAATTTAATTTCATATCATATGTACGACCTTCTGACTCAAAGCTGCCACTAATTCATGGGACATAAATCACGTTTACGTAAGTGACGGAACGGTACTTAGATGATATCGCTGACAGCAGCGAGTAGGCAGCCTATTCGGATCGTGGGGCAGGTAAAAGAGAACACGGCATTTAAATAATAATCACAGAAATCGTGCTCACCAAAAAATAGTCCATTAACCAATAAATAAAATTTGACTGAGTAAACAATGAAAGAGAAATACGTTTAGTATTCACGCGTTGCGCTTGGTGTGTGTGTGTGCGTGGATCACGTTGTGAGACGAATTGGTGACGAAGGCCGGTGAGCGTGTGTGGTGTGTGTGTGTGGGTGTGTGTGTGGTGTGTGTGAGTTTGTGTGTGGGTGTGTGTGGTGTTGTGTTGGTCGTGGAATCACTTGGGACGACGGTTGATGAAGATGGTTGTGTGTGTGTGTTTGTTGGGGTTTCTCCCGTGGAGAATGTGTGATGTTGTTGTGGGTGGGGTGGCGCACGTTGGAGAGCATGGTGATTGAAGCGTTGTTTGGTGTGGTTGGGTGTGTTGGTGTGTGTGTGTGTGGTGTGTGTGTGCGCTGCCTAGCTCGATAATGTTAGAGCGTCTGGGACTCGGGAACATGGGATGATAAGTCGGTGTGTGGTGTGTGGGGGTGTGTGTGTGTGTTGTGTGTGTGGGCTCTTTGGTGATGTGTGATCGTAAGCGCGTGACTGAGACCTCGAGGGAGATTGGGAAGGCGGGGAGACTAGTTGGTGGACGCGCTGATGGAGGCGTTGTGTGTGTGTGTTGTGTGTGTGTGTTGTGGGTGTGTGGGACCACGTTGGAGAATGGAAATGTGTAGTGGAATGATGTAAGGGGTGGGGGCGGGTGTGTGTGTGTGTGTGTGGACTCACGTTGGAGAGATGTGATGAAGCTGGTGCGTGGTAGCTGGTGTGAATGGTGTGTGTGTGGTGTGACTCACGTTTGAGCGCGATGGTGAGGTGAGCCGTTGTGCGATGGGGAAAGGTGAGGCTCTCCGGCGTGCACCGACTCGAAGACAACTCCCCTTCATAGGGAGAGGCGTTGCTCCCCAGACAGACAGACGTACGCAGAGATGCAGAGGCACCTCAAGTCCTTGGGAACACAACACCACACACACCACACACACACACACCACACAACACACACACTACAACACAGAACACCACACCAATTCACCACACACACACCGACACACACACACACACACCACACCACAACACCACACACACACCACACACCCACACACACACCACCCCACAACACACACCAACAACACACACACACACCATCAGGATGCATTCAGGTGGACGCGTGTGCAATCATCAACAAACTCTTTGTTTCCAGAAAACACTTCACAGAAGTGGAATCGCTTGCCGAGTCCGTGCTCAATTAAAAATGTTTTGTTTTTTGCCAGCAGGCTAAAAAAAAAAAAACGTACGGTGGCATACGGACATAAAATCCTGAGACTTTGAAAACTACCTGTTAAAGAAACAGTAAGCATTGGAAAACAGACAGAGTACCTTTATACCTGCCGTAAAGGTTTTCTATAATTGGTGTTTTCATCTTGGGAGATATTATATTTGAGTGAATTCAAATAGGCACACCCGCATTGAACGCTGCGGACGTCGTGTTTTTTCTGTTGATTTCTACCATTTGCACTGCCATTTGTTTTAGGAAATATCCCTCCTGCCAATCTCAAGTGAGTGAGGGATGTGATGATGTGTGGGGGCTATTTTTATTCCAAAGGCAGGACTTATCACAGCATGATATCCCTGACTGTTAATAGCCTAGCCTTTAAAATAAATCCACCAGCCTCTATGGAATTTAACAATAGTGGGGTTTGATCTATCCCTTGTATCACATTGGGGGTGTGACTTATGCCTTATTCCTAACATAGGGGGTGTTACTGATGCCCCTGTATTCTAAACATAGGGGGGTGTGTATTATGCCCTGTATGCTCACAAGGGGGGTTGTAATCTTATGCCCCTGTATGTTAAACTAGGGGGGTGTATACTTATGCCCCCTGTATTTAACTAGGGGTGTGTATACTTATGTCCCTGTATTTAACATGGGTGTGTATACTTTATGCCCGCTGTTATTTAACATAGGGGGGTGTATTTATGCCCTGTATTTTAAACATAGGGGGTGTATACTTATGTCCCCTTTATTTAACATAGGGGGGTGTATACTTGTCCCGTTTTTACTAGGGGGGTTAACTATGCCCTGTTTTTAACAGGGGGTGTAACTTTATGCCCCTGTATTTTAACATAGGGGTGTTATACTTATGTCCTGTATTTTAACTAGGGGGGTGTAACTTATGCCCCGTATTTTAACATAGGGGGTGTATACTTATGCCCCCTGTATTTTAACATAGGGGGGTGTATACTTATGGCCCTGTATTTTAACATAGGGGGTGGATCTCTTTATGCCCCCTATTTTTAACACTAGGGGGGTAAACAAATACTTACGCCCCCTGTTTTAAACGGACACGTTTATTTATTATGAAATTACTCATTCACAGGAATTGGGTTCCTTAAAGGACCCATGGCCTGAACCATGGCCCCCCCGTGGCTCTATAATGTGAAGAGTGTCAACGAGTCCTGGGTATCCTGCTCTGCTTTGAGGAAAAAATAAAGCTCAGATGGGGCCCCATCTGACTCTTCCCCTTAGAGGTCAAAGGGGCAAGGTACCTATCCTCTCTCTTCTTTGCCCACCAGAGAATTGCCGCTTCACCAGGCCTCTTTTATATAGACCACTAAGGTGCCATAAAAGAGACTTCAGAGTCCAGTTAGGGGACCACGTAAGGTCTATTATTAAAGAGACTTCACGTAGACGTAGTCTAGGGACCACTAAGGTCTATATAAAAGAGACTTCAGTACAGTAGGCTCCGTCATATACAAGCTTAATAATAGGGGACCACTAAGGTCTATTAATAAAAGAGACTCTCAGATACAGTTTAGGGGACCACTAAGAGTCTATATAAGAACTTCAGTAAGCAGTATTAGGACACTAAGGTCTATATAAAAGATACTTCCAGATACAGTAATTGGACCACTATTCTATAAACGAGACTCAGATACAGTATTAGTGGACCACTAGGTCTATATAACAGAGACTTCATTCAGTAATTAGGGGACCG
>NC_045737.1:38038995-38039827 GCF_008692095.1 Etheostoma spectabile | reverse complement strand
ACTAAGGTCTATATAAAGAGACTTCAGATACAGTATTAGGGGACCACTAAGGTCTACTAAGGACCACTAAGGTCTATATATAAGGTCTATATAGAGACTTCAGATACAGTATTAGGGGACCACTAAGGTCTAAATAGAAAGAGCACCATGTCATGGGACCTTTAAAGGTTGGATTTTTCCTAATTTTTTAATTAAGGCAGTAAGATCAAGCGATGATTTTTTGTATTCTTCTTTTTAGTCAACTTTAGCATGGGTTCATAACCTTATGAGCACCACTGTACTAAGTATTTCTTCCTCTCTTTAACTCAAGTGTGTTGGACAGTTTGGTGTAGTCGTGCCAATTTTGGTGCACTTTGAACACCTGATTTGATTATAACTCTAAAACACTATGTATTTTAATAAGATAAATCTATTATTTTGATGTTGTATATCAGTTAATTTGACCAGTAAAACAGTGAAAGCTGGAAGTTTCTCTTAGTAGTACAGCTCATGTTTCATTCAGCCCATTCTTGAATAATCTCTCTTTCCCCCCCCCCCCTTCGTTTTTTTGATAAACCTGAATATACGCTGGGATTGTAAAAGCCATCGAGTTGGCAGCTTATACGGGGACATGTTACTGCTCTCTGGCCGACAGTGACTTCATTTTTCTGGAATTATACAAAAAATTGCTCCCACCTCCCCCCCACCCCCCCCCCCCCCCCCCCCCAATCTACAAACTGCAATAACACATGACTTTATAAAACACTGTTTATCATAGTGCATTCGTATCCAAAACATGTTATTAAACTGATTCTGATCTCTCAGAACACGGACCACTGAAAAACCTGTTTAC
>NC_045737.1:38030690-38038970 GCF_008692095.1 Etheostoma spectabile | reverse complement strand
GGGGGCATACGGACATAAAATCCTGAGACATTTAGATAAACTACCTGTTTAAAGAAACAGTAAGCAGTGGAAAAACAGACAGAGTACACCTTTATTACACTGCCGTAAAGGTTTTCTATAATTGGATGTTTCATCTTGGGAGAATATTATATTTGACGTGAATTCAAAATAGTGTCAACACCCGCATTGAACGCTGCTGCAGTCGTGTTTCTTCTGTTGCATTTCTTAACATTTGCTCCTCCATTTGATTTTATGGAAAGTACCCTCCATGCCAATCTCCAAGTGTGATGGAGGGTATGTGATGATGGGGGGGGGCTATTTTTAATTCCAAAGGCCAAGGGAACTTTATCACGATGCATGATATCCTGACAAATAGCTAGCCTTTAAAAATAAAAATCACCAGCATCCTATGGGATTTAAAATAGTGGGGTGTATATTATCTCTGATTCTAACATAGGGGGGTGTATACTTATGCCCTGTATTCTAAAAGGGGGGTGTATACTTATGCCCCTGTATTCTAAACATAGGGGGGGTGTTTACTTATGCCCCTTATTCTAACATAGGGGGTGTATACTTATGCCACTGTATTTTAACATAGGGGGGTGTAATACTTATGCCCCCTGTATTTTAAATAGGGGGTGTATACTTATTGTCCCTGTATTTTAACATAGGGGTGTGTATACTTATGCCCGCTGTATTTAACATAGGGGGGTGTATTATGCCCCGTATTTTAAAATAGGGGGTGGATACTTATTGTCCTGTATTTTAACATAGGGGGGTGTTACTTAGTCCTGTTTTAACTAGGGGGGTGTAACTTATGCCCGGTATTTAACATAGGGGGGTGTAATTATGCCCCCTGATTTAACATGGGGGTGTATACTTATGTCCCTGTATTTTAACATAGGGGGGTGTTACTATTGCCCCTGTATTTTAACATAGGGGGGTGTATACTTATGCCCCCTGTTATTTAACATAGGGGGGGGTGTATATTATGGCCCTGTATTTTACTAGGGGGGTGTTAATTAGCCCCTTTATTTTAACATAGGGGGGTGTATACTTACGCCCCCTGTATTTAAGGAGAACATTTATTTATTTGATACCATTACTCATTCACAAAGAAATTGGGTTTAAAAGACCATGGCATGAAACATGGCCCCCCCGTGGCTATAAATGGTGAGAGGTGTAAACAAGAGTCCTGGGTATCCTGCTCTGCCTTGAGGAAAATGAAAGCTCAGATGGGGCCCACTGGAATCCTTCCCCTATGAAGTCATAAGGGGCAAGGTTATCTCCTCTCTCTTCTTTGCCCACCCGAGAATTTGCCTTCACCTCAGTTCTTATATAGACCACTAGGTTATATAAAAGACTTCAGACAGTATGACACTAAGGTCTATATAAAAGAGACTTCAGACAGTATTAGGGACCACTAAGGTCTATATAAAAGAGACTTCAGATACAGTATAGGGACCACTAAGGTCTATATAAAAAAGAGATTCAGATACAGTATTAGGGGACACTAAAGTCTATATAAAGAGAATCAGATACAGTATTAGGGACCACTAAGGTTCTATATAAAAGAGACTTCAGAAGACAGTATTAGGGAACACTAAGGTCTATATAAAGAGACTTCAGATACAGTTTGGGACATAAGTTATATAAGAGAATTCATAAGTATTAGGGACCACTAAGGTCTATATAAAGAGAATTTAGATACAGATTAGGGGACCCACTAAGGTCTATATAAAGAAGACTTCCATCAGTATTAGGGGACCAAACTAAGGTACTAGGACCACTAAGAGTCTATATATAAGGTCTATATAGAGACTTCAGATACAGTATTAGGGGACCAATAAGGTCTAAATAGAAAGAGCACCATGTCATGGGACCTTTAAAGGTTGGATTTTCCTAATTTTTTAATTAAGGCAGTAAAGATCAAGCGATGTTTTTTTATATTCTTTTTTAGGAACTTAGCATGGGTTCATACCTATGAGCACCACTGTACTAAGTATTTCTCCTTCTTTAACTCAGTGTGTTGGACAGTTTGGTGTAGTCGTGCCAATTTGGTGCACTTTGAACACCATGATTGATTATAAATCTAAAACAATGTATTTTAATAAGATAAATCTATTATTTTGAGGTTGTATATCAGTTAATTGACCAGTAAAACAGTGAAAGCTGGAAGTTTCTCTAGTAGTAAAGCTCATGGTTTCATTCGCCATTCTTGAATAATCTCTCTTTCCCCCCCCCCCCTTCTTAGTTGAATAAAACTGAATACGATGGGATGGTAAAAGCCATCGAGTTGGCAGATTATACGGGGACATGTTACTGCTCTCTGGCCGACAGTGATTCATTTTCTGGAATTAAAAAAAAATTCAAACTCCCCCAGCTCCCCCCCCCCCCCCCCCCCCCCCCCCCCCCCCCCCCCCAATCTACAAACTGCAATATACACATGAGCTTATAAAACACTGTTTATCATAGTGCATTCGTATCCAAAACTGTTATTAAACTGATTCTGATCTCTCAGGAACACGGACCACCGAAAAACGCTGTTACCATGGAGACTATGAGGCTCAGCACGCTGTAATGATGTGGCCGTCATTTTGACAAAACAGACAAAGAGGGCAGGAAACGTGGACAATACTTAGCTAAACAGAGAACTGCACCCAATTTCATAAAAAAAGAAAAGAAAAACAACACACTCACTGACATGAACCAAAACAGTGACATCAGGAACTTTCTGATTAAATATTTCAGCGTTGAGCCGTAGTTTCCAAAAACCTCCAACATGAGCAGTCATTCTTTTCTTAGGTCTTTGATACTTTTCTTTACTTTTATATAAAGAGTAGTACAGTATTAGGGACATAAGTCTTTAAAAGAACTTCAGATACGTTAGGGACCACTAAGGTCTTATAAAAGAGACTTCAGATACAGTATTAGGGACCCACTAAGGTCTATATAAAGAGACTCAGAGTACAGTATTAGGGACCAACTAGGGACCACTAAGGTCTGATAACAGAGACTTCAGTACAGTATTAGGGGACCACCTAAGGTTCTATATTAAAAGAGACTTCAGATACAGTATTAGGGACCACTAGGGCCACTAAGGTCTATATAAAGAGACTATCAGATACAGTATTAGGGGACCACTAAGGTCTATATAAAAGAGACTTCAGATACAGTATTAGGGACCACTAAGGTCTATATAAAAGAGACTTCAGATACAGTATTAGGGGACCACTAAGGTCTATATAAAACAATCCAAAAAGCACCATGTCATGGGACCTTTAAAAAACTAAATTCAAGCTGGTCCACCCATCGCAGAGCAAACCGTAGCAACATGAAACCTCTCATCAGAGAAGGTTTATTTTTGGACACTCTGCTCCGGGTTATCAGGTGTCTGAGGTCAGATCTGAGAAAATCTCTTACTTCAGGAGAGAAAAGGTCTTGTACTGAAGTAAAATGCAAACTGTAAGTGGGAGAAGACACTTATTCATCAGAGATTATTTGACAGAAAGTTATGGCTAATGACTTTTAGGTAATAACTTCTGTCCTGGTGACCGCACTGCTGTCCAATTAAGGGGAAAATCGTCTGCCGAGTGGACATGACTTTCAGAATTCTTTAGACAAAATCCCAGGATGTGACTCAGCGAAAACTGGTGTTAGTAAGACTTAGGTATTCTTCTTCTGAGTCCAGGGCCGATGACACATTTTGTTCCATTATTTCCTGTTCATTTGTTCAAATAATTTCCAGGGCATGTGCATGGTGACCTCAGATCGCAACCGAAAGAAAGGAGTGCGGGGTTTTCCCTGCCATGACAAGGCCATTTTGGACACCACCTTATCCAAATCAATGTAAAATCATTGTAAGTACCAAAACTAACTAAATATCTTTCCTCAGATCGTGTTATTGTAGCTGGTCCCCAGGTTGCCTATGTCGATGACGTTCCACTTCCGGGATTTCTCCCTTGCCACAGGAAATTCCACCAGATGCCCTCCTCCATCCAGCCATCCTCTGGTGGATTTCTGAGGACTATGGTTACCTGGTCCTCAGATCTCTGCAGGGTGAATCCAGAAGCTTAGCTGATACATATTCCAAATCTGAGGACTATGGTACCTGGTCTCAGATCTCTGAGGGTAATCCCAGACAGCTAGTTAGACTATCTATCCAATCTGAGGACTATGGTTACCTGGTCCTCAGATCTTGCAGGGTGAATCCAGAAGCTAGTCTAGACTATTCTGATCCAATATGAGGACTTGGTTACCTGGTCCTCAGATCTATGCAGGGTAACAAGACAGCTAGCTAGACTATCTGTCAATCTGAGGACTAGGCTACCTGGTCCTCAGACTATGCAGGGTAAATCCAGACAGATAGCCAGACTATCTGTCCAATCTGAGGACTATGGTTACCTGGTCCTCAGATCTCTGCAGGGTAAATCCAGACAGATAGCCAGACTATCTGTCCTCTCTGACTTTTCTGCTGCACAACTAACACTACTTTTGAACGTACACATGTTCCACCAACATCTGCGCTCCGTCTGGCGCTTAGCACCGCCCAAGACAATTGTGATTGGTTTTAAGAAATGCCAATAAACCAGAGCATGTTACTCTCCCATCCGGGAACACTGTGTGGACTATCCAGACCCTGGCAATGTCTGGCAATGCGAGACTTGTCCCCAGTGGACTTCTTAAGCAAGTTTTGGCTTTAAGCTTTTTGAGTGCTATATATATATATATATATATTGATCATCTGGTCAAGCTCTTTCAATGTTTCAGACACAGATATGGAAATAATAATGGTCCAAATTGATGTGAAATTGCAAAATAAGTCCACCTAAGTCTTCCACAAACATAGTCTCTAAAGGCCTGCTGGGTGGGAACATAAACCTGATAAACCAGAGTCTCTTCAGCAGGTCATGTGACACAGTTTGGCCCATACGGTCTGCTATTGTCCTCGCCTCTTACAGCAAACTCACAACAGGCCTACATCTACTTTTCATCGTGGCCCCTGCACCCCCGGCTCCTGCTCTGGATTCAGCACAGCTGTCGGGTTCGAGAGCTTGTCTGTGCAGTTTCACAATAAAACAGTTTCAACATACAATAAGTAAGAGAAACCCGACGAGCACAAGAACAAGACGACGGAGACAAATGTAACTTTGAAGCATTTAGCAGACAATAGTTCCCAAAGCACCTTTGTTTGATTTATGAATGATTTTAACTTAAATAACTTAAAATCTCTAACACCGCAAGAAAAAAAGTGTAGTAACGTATGCAGGAAACTTCTGTTCTGATTAATCGCCCCTAGTGCGTTGCTCCTAAATGGTGATTTTATTCTTTCTAGCCTTTTTACTTTTGAATTGGATTTTTTTTTTTGACATTTTAGGCCTTTTTTTTTTTTTTTTTAAAGGACAGCATAGACTTGAAAGGGGAGAGAGGGGGGAATGACATGCAGCCAAGGGCATCAGGTCAGACTAAGCTTCTTTATATGGGTGCCCGCTCTACCAGGTGAGGCGCCGGACTTGTGAATTTTTAAGTAATTCCCCCCTTTTGTATTGTTTTTTGTGTAGGTTGTTCTTTTTTCCATGTACACTGACGACATTTGTCCTAAATCTACTTATGTATAATTTTCTTTCCCC
This sequence comes from Etheostoma spectabile, assembly GCF_008692095.1. Lineage (NCBI taxonomy): Eukaryota > Metazoa > Chordata > Actinopteri > Perciformes > Percidae > Etheostoma > Etheostoma spectabile. The sequence goes on along the minus strand of NC_045737.1, from coordinate 38,033,340 downwards.
TATGAGAGCTTTGTACGCTGTTTTTTGTCAATAAAAAGTTTTTTAAAAAAGTTCTGGAAGCAGCAGATATTAAGTCAGGAGTTTCACTGAAATGAATGAGGAAGTCTGTTGTTTTTATTGCAGCAGATATCACTGGTCTGACCTAGCCCTAAAGAAGTAGGTTTTTTTGAGGTATCTTGTTCCTGCTGTAGTCGTCGGGTGATCCACAGAAAGCAGAATGTACACTTAACTTGACTCGGTAGCAAAAAAAAGACGTAGTAGTAGTAGCAGTAGTAGTAGTAGTAGTAGTATTACTTACATTCATGTCGCAGAAGGAGCCGAGGATGTTACTTTCGTGAGCAGATATGTCCTGGAGGATAGAAACGGAGACAGAAAGAGCAGACAGTAAATCAGAGTTTTAGAAGTCCTACATGACGAGAACAACTGGCATCCTGAAAAAGAGTGATTAAAATGACATTCAAAGGGATGTTAAAGAGCTTGAACAGAGAAGAACGTGTTTTGGTCTTCCGCCAAAACATTAAAAATAAAAAAATACATCTGGGTGTTTACACTGACAAAAACACACATCTGTAAGATTGAAGACAACACTATGTGGATATGTGGATCGGTCTGATCTACGGCCCTATCTGGACTAAGGAGAGCCTGACAAATACTGCTTTTATGGCAGGTACTGACATCAATATTTATGAGTTTTAAAAGAAATCCAACAATGGCTAATGACGGCCGCTACGATACACCAAACCCAGGGGTCGGTTCGTGTCATTTTTGACCCACGATTCGATACAAACCTCGATTGTTTTTTTTTGGGGTTCTCAGTTAAACTTAACAACTCTTTTTCTGACACATGGCGTTGTTTTGTCATTGATTACATGCCACTTTGCAACACAGTAATACAACAAATACCTTATTTATTGATTTTGATTGATTTCAATGTCAATTGATTCAACATCAAAGATTCTTTGGTACCTTAAAATAATGTTTCCAAAATCGTTTTTAGTGGTTCATTAACTTGTTGGAAGGAGACATAAGAATAATTCCTTATCTCCATGTATCCTAAAAATGATTGGCATCAAAGGGAATTTGCCTTAAATAATCCATTTTGAAAGCCTTAATATTTATAATATTTATAACCTGTGCATATTTTATATATTTATTGTCAAAATTTAAAAAATCAAGCACTTCCAGGCTCTTATCTGCACGCGTGGTGGTGTGTGTTGGGTGTGTGATGTGGGCGTTGTCCTCACCTCTATGGTGGGGTGTGTGTTGTGTTTGTAGGCCGTGTAGAGGGGGAACTGGATCTGGAAGATCTTGGCGGCACAGAGCAGCAGCTTCTCCCTCTCCTCTGTGCTCCAGGAGATGAACGGGTCCTGGTTGTCACCGCTTCCACTTTCTCCGACACCTCCATCACCACCCGCGGACCCGCTATCGCTCTCCCCAGGCTCCGGCGCTTCCATCTGGGCTTCGCATGGCCGGCTGAGCCCCTGAGCCTGGCTCTGGGTCTTATTCTGGTTCAGGTCGGGGGCGTCGGCGTCCTCTTCGGCAGAGTCTCTCTCCACATTCACAGGTTCGTCCTCCCCGGGTGAGGACGGCTGGGGGAGGGATCCGGGTGCAGCCTCGCCCCCGCTCCATTCAGACCCCCCCTCTGCCCCAGACGCGCCTCCTTTATGGGTGTGGTCCTGGGTGCTGCAGAGGCGGTCTCTCAGGCTGCTGATCTGAGCGACGACCAGGTTGATGAGGGCGTAGACCAGCTGATTGAAGACCTCCAGGTGTTTGTACTCCTTGAAGCAGCAGAGACATTGTCTGAAGACACAAGGCAGGAGGAAGCGTTATCGAGGAAATCAACATGGCTGCAGAGCCTAGAGCAGTATTAGTGTAACAGTGAACATAATAGAAAGAAATATCTATCTAAGGATGTAACGTAGACTAAAAGTTGTTTTCTAAGAGATGTAATTCCTGGAGTGACTATCGAGGTGCAAGCACAAACAAATCACTTTTATGAGTGAACACAACATGGCATTAGATTAACGTTTTCTGTTTTAAGGTACTGACACATCAACCCGATAATCGGCAGTCGGAGAGTCTGGCGACGTCGGTGACTCGAGTCTGTTTGGTGTTTTTCGTGCCGTCTGCCTTCATTCTGGCCGACCCGACAAGCTTTTTTAAAAACCTCTTTAACACCTTTTGTTTAACCAGAAACAGCTCCGAAGTCGCCAGCGCTAGGCCAACAATGGCTCTTTCATTGGTAAAGGTTGCTGACACCTGGCCTGGTCAAAACCCTAACCACACCAAGTCATAGTGATAAGTCCTACTGAAGGAGAGCCTAGAAATCTAGATGCACCCTAGCAGCAGCAAATAGCTAGGGTCAGATTTCCAACTCTTGCAATCTGAAAAAAAAAACAAATTCTGGTCAGGTCAATCACGTTGGTGGGCATAATTACAAAAGAGTTGCGGCGGTTCAGCGTGAATTCCCTGTAGGCCTGGGCAATATGAAGAAATTCAATGTCGCAATCTTTTTCACCAAGTAGGTTGATTTCAATACCGCAACAATGTTGTAGTGTTCAGTGTTGGTGCTTTCCCAAAATATTTACACAATGAGATTTTAGATAAATTATCATTAATAATGTGGATATAATGACTAAGTGGGTAAAGG